>NC_052516.1:30591483-30891483 GCF_014356525.2 Nilaparvata lugens | reverse complement strand
AAAAAAATATTACAATTTTCTTGACTTAACCATGATCATGATAAAAATCAGGATTTCGTTGTTTGCTCACAGAATTTATTATATTAATTTGAAGTGTGCCTTCTCCATACGAGTCAGAGGTAACACAATCTGATACGGTAGCTCTAGTTTCAGATATTGATGTTTTTCAACGAAGTTTCATGATATATTATGTGTCCGACTCCTTCATCTCATCCTTATTTTGTGAAAAAAAAATGAAGATTCAAAATTTCTTTTTATAGCTTTTTCTTGTGTTTTATCTTGTTTCATCACTCTTTATGATTTAAACACTTGATAATGGAATGAATATCATCAGATCACATGAACAGAAAAAATAAAAGGGTGGGCCTACCTGACATACTATATGATAACACTGTACTCCTGATAAGTTGAACATTTTCAAGCTGAAAGTAGATTAATTTGTTGCACATTCGGTTGAAATATTAACAAATGTTACCAATATTATCACATATAGTGAGAACGAATTACTCTGAAGCTTTCTATTCTCACTGAACATGAAGAGGCAATACCAAGCCAGAATCGCAGTTCCGTTCAAATCATTATTATCAGAGCTTTCAAATTGATGCTATGTAACTATGAATGTTATCCCCATCTCACAATTTCCCTATTTATCCTTGTCCTGATTCAGAATAAAGTAGTTGATTTCTATAATCACAAAAATCAATGTACAGTACCTATAATAAATAGTAAAAATAACAAAATTTCTAGTAATAATGCAACTTTTTCTAGGTATGAATTTCAAGGCTCATAAAATGACTTTTTCTCAATCACAGGCAGAAATTCCAATGATCATCATAATAGTAATTTAATGAAAATTGTTTGTATTGTACATTGTTCGACGTGAGATAAGCTACATCTTTAAGGTAATCAACGTATTTAGGATTATCATGTTTATGAATGAAAGCGAGACTGTGATAGAAGATTAGTCAAACTGAAATATAAACATTATATACAATGCATATTTCTGATCAACTATAATTACAAATGATAGTATCAAGCCGAGATGAATTGAGCAACTGAATTTCAAAGTTACTATCCACTGTTCAAATCGCACTGTGATTTCCTTTTACTTCCAAATGGATTGAATTGCCTCACTCTTCAACGTAGAAATTATTGTAAAAAAACCAGTGGAATGTGAACGTCATCCAAATAGCATTTGAATTTCAATTTTCAGATCATGAAATTCATAAAAAACTAATTCTTGAGAGAAGAATGATGAATTGCAAACAGTGCAAGTAACATTGTTACAAAGCGATACAATGAATATCAACATCGATTAATTTAATACTGGACTTATCAAATTTATATTACCGTTAATTTATATTATTTTTAAAGCTTATAAAATGTAAAACCAACATTTTAAATTTTCTCTACTGGAGCAAAACATCGATAGAAAATAAAGAAGAGCCCATTATAAGCACAATATACTTCTGTACTATGTAAAATGATCTATTCTTTTGGTGCCCTAATCAAAATCAATTTCAATCAACATTAATTGACATAAAGAAAAGCTTCTGCCAACCTTGTGTAATGAATGACAAGATGCGAGTGGAGGTGAAAAATCGATATGTTAACAAAAATAAAAGAAGATGATGAATCATCTTCCGATTAATGGTTACAGAGATAATTGATTTCCAGTTTGCTGTTTACTATTGCTAAGAGAGTCAGCCGCGCCGTTCCGCGTCGACTGTTTCCCCTTCCACCGCGTCAAATCGAATCGCAAATACATGGAAATATACATCAATGGATTCGCAATGAGAGTGGCTGCATTAATTATTTGACTCATTTTCCTTCAGAACTACTTGTTTAGAAGTTAATCGAAGAAAACAAAAAAATAAATCGCAAACCCCCTAAATTTTTACATATATATTATTTTATCAAGAGAACTGTTAATTTTATTGAAAAAATGAATATAACCAATATTGTAGTCCATAATGTAACGAATCGAATGGCATATAATAGAACTGTTTCTGATCAATGGTTACAGAGATAATTGATTTCCCGTGTCCACCTGCATTTTTCATGTTTTAGGGGGCTGGGGCGGAAAGCTCCAAGGGGATTTCTTGGGACTTTTGGGAGAACGACCCTCTGGGAGGGTTCTATCGATGGTGGGAAATTCAGCTTTGATTTAATTTTCGGATCGAAACTGCTTTTTTGGACCTTCATTGACTGGGCTATAAGGTCGAGTTACCTGAAATAATTCATCATTGAAAAAAAATTATTGAATTTATTAGAAAATTCAGAGAGCACACTTTAACGAGAGAGAAGTCGCTTTTGGGATAGGCTATGGAAATTTCTTCCATCTCTGTACGGGACCTTACACCATTGCTCAAGTATCCAGTCAGGGTGATGTCTGCAGAGCCCTGCTGTCTGTGGTTGGACTTGCTTCATGAGGCTCTCGAGAGATTCATTTGCCGAATCATCCAGCTACCAGATTAAGGAAGAAAATTATATAACCTTGCCCTACTATACTCAAAGAGCTTTACACCACTGTGGACTTACTTCCGGACCCTGACAAGGCTCGAGAATCACATTAGATTAGCATCACCGTCATTGGAGTCTCTCCATTTCATAGATCATCAATCTAAGATCAACCCACATGGAATGCAAGTAATAAAAGTAATTTGTTTGTATTTCTACACATCGACTTCCTTTAGTATACATAATATATCCTTTATGAGTAAATTTTATATAATTCAACCTGTTATACTGGTTGATCGAATAATCAGCTGATTCGTTCAGCATTGATTCTACTAATTATCGATTTATTCAAGATCGACTAATTCTTTTCAAAATGTAAACAAATAATTCTAACCTCAATGTTCATGCACTTTTATTTTTTATAATCCGCCAATAATAAGTAAGCCGCTTTATAATTTTTTGACCTTACCAATGGGTTCTCATAGTTATTGAATCACAATTATACAAGTTTTCTTATCGTTTTTGATAATGCTATTACTCCTAATCGCTAATAATACTTGATTTAAGTTGATTTATCCTTTGACTAGGTCTAACCTTCTTTTCAATTTTATAATTCTATTAAAATTCATTGGTTCATTTTAAAATATTTGGTGGTATTAAATTACCACGTGACAAATGTAAAACCAACATTTTAAATTTTCTCTACTGGAGCAAAACATCGATAGAAAATAAAGAAGAGCCCATTATAAGCACAATATACTTGTGTACTATGTGTAAAATGATCTATTCTTTTTGGTGCCCTAATCAAAATCAATTTCAATCAACATTAATCGACATAAAGAAAAGCTTCTGCCAACCTTGTGTAATGAATGACAAGATGCGAGTGGAGGTGAAAAATCGATATGTTAACAAAAATAAAAGAAGATGATGAATCATCTTCCGATTAATCTTATACGGTAGGGTACTTTGTGGTTAAATGTGAAACACTTTCATGATTTTCCTACCTTTTATGCATGCTTACTCTTCCTTTCTGGACTGTCTAAATAATGTAGATTCAACTAGTAAGAACGGAAGATAAGCTACTTTACAGAGAGAATATATAAGCTTATGCTTTTTGGGCCAGCATGTGGAAGCGTCAGTTATGACTTGTCATAATTTAAAAAACACAAAACAAATATTACATTGAAGGACAGTATGCTATATGCAGTATTACTGCATATTTTGGAATGGCCTCTATGGGTCTGCCTCAAATGTCAATTCTCTGTAATACTCCTTCGATCCATTTAAGCCCCATATCACTTGCCGCATGCACCTCCTGCAATCCTCCCTCACATGGGAACAGAGGCAGTTCGAAACCAAGTGCTCCATTGTCTGTATCTCGCCACATTCACAGTATGGGTCAGGTGTAAACCCCATAAGGCAAGAGACTGGGCGCATCTTCCAGTAGATGTCCGGAACCTGTTCAAACAGCACCACTGCCGGCGGCCAAGCAGTGTCCCTGGCACCTGTACATTTGGATCCTCAATTAGGTGTTTATTCTTTACTGATGAGGAGGACCACCTTGCCTTCCAAATTGTTTCAATATCCTGACCATTCTGATCATCTAATCTCAGATACCTCCTAGATTGTAGCCGTCTTGCTGGTGCATTATTTAGCTCTTAGCTATTGGCAACTCATTCCTTGAGACAACCTGTTAACAAGTTGTCTTGTCTTATTCAATCTGCGGAGGTCTGGTGGCAGGACATTACAAAGCACAGGTAGCCAGTTGGTCTCTGTTGGTCTTAATGTGCCACTGATTTTTCTCATGGATTCATTTAGCTGCACATCGATCTTTCCCACATGTGCACTATGTGCCCACACAGGTGAGCAGTATTCAGCCACACTGTACACCAAGGCAAGACTGGATGTTCGCAGCGTTCCCACATTGCAACCCCAGGTTGTTCCAGCCAGTTTGCTTATAATATTGTTTCTGGTCTTTACTTGTCTCTTACACCCTCCAAGTGATGGCGGTATGTTAGAGACCTATCAAGTCGCACACCTAGGTATCGAGGAGCTTCCTGATGTGTCAGTCTCTCTCCACAGAAAACAATATTTAGCCTTCTCCCTGCATCCCGATTACTGAGATGAAAAGCTGTTGTGACTGTCTTGGTTGGGTTGGGTTTCAGGTGCCATGCCTTGAAGTATTCTGCCAAATTTTCCAGATCTCTGTTGAGCGTAGTTTCCAATACCTCAAATGAGGAATCTTGTGCCACCAAGCCAATATCATCTGCATACACAAATTTCTGTGCTCCTGTGGTAGGGAGATCGGCGGTATACATATTAAAGAGCATCGGGGATAGCACGGAGCCCTGAGGTAGTCCATTCTGTATTCTCCTCACAGAGCTTCCCATACCACCATGTGCCACCCTCAGCTTTCTATTCAATAGCAGGGATCGTATGAGGTTGACAGTTGCTCTACATTTCAATGTCCGTGTAAGTTTTAGCAGCAGTGCACTGTGCCAGACTGTGTCATAGGCCGAGCTAAGGTCAAGAAATACTGCCCCTGACTTCAGCTTCCTCTCAAAACCATGCTCTATGTAGGTTGTGATGGACAGCACTTGTTCTTCACAGCTACGGCCTTCCCTAAATCCTGCCTGTTCCTGTGGAAGAGACTCTTCTACTCTTCCAATAATCCTGGACAGTAGGACACGCTCAAAAAGCTTATAGATGACAGATAGGAGTGATATTGGTCTGTAGCTCTTTGGGTCACTAGGCTCCTTTCCTGGCTTCAGAATGGCAACAACTTTTGCTCTCTTCCATACCACTGGTGTTCTGGATTTCTCCATAACAATTGTGAAGAGGTTACTTAGCCAGTGTATGGCCTTGGGTCCCAGGTTCCTTATGAATTCAGGAAGGATGCCATCAACTCCAGCAGCTCTACCCAGCTTGACGTTTTTGATTGCAGCTAACACCTCACTATGGTTCACTGGACTCACAAAGCCAGATCTTTCAGTACATCTATGCAATTCTCTTCTCAGATGTCGCTTCATATGCAGTAAGTCTCTGTGTGGTACATTGATATCGCTAACCTCACATATGGTGTCAGCTATTACATCAGGTGAGACCGTTGCATGGGTTGTGCTCACTTTCGCTGCTCCGAGTCTTCTAAGAAGATTCCATGATTTTCTACTGGAATGAGTAAAATCCATGCTCTCCATTGCAGCCACCCATCTGCTGCGTCTCTCCTCATCCAGTTTTTGCATCAGCTGGTTGGCAGTCTCATCACTGTGTGAATTCCTGTATTCTTTGAGGAGGTCACTACACTCCTTACTCCAGCAGGGAATGTAACTCTTCCCATGACCTCTTGGCATTGATCTTTTAGCCGCCACATAAATCAGTTTGGTGAATCTATCATAATTCTCAATAGACACTGGGATTCTGCTAACAGTCTTTTCTATCACTTCTGTGAATGGGCCCAGTCCGCTCTACGTAGATTCCATCTTGGCATTTCTCGATTTTGGATAGATGGCAGCACAATCCAACTTCAATGACTGCGACACTATGCTGGGTTCTTGGAAAGCGGGATTCTATTGTTCTCTCAGTCATCAGTGGCCTACCATTCTCAGAGCATGTCACAAAACAGAGATCTGGTGATGATGTTGTTCTCCAGCGTGCAGAATGGAAAGTAGGGCTCTGTTTTGCATCAAAGACCAGGAAGCAGCCAGCTCCCTCCATCCACTGCTCTAACTCTGCTCCATCAGCATTGACATGACTGTACCCCCATAGTGGACTGTGTGAATTGAAATCTCCTGCATATATACATGGGTGTTCTGCAGCCGGTAATGGAGAAGTGCTCCACCTTTCTGAGGGAGGCTTGTAGACATTGAAAATTGTTGTGTCTCCATATTTTATCCCAATGGAATGACAGTTTCCATCCACAGCTGTACATAGCATGGCCTTGTCCTGGGTAATATATGTGGCAAGACCATGCTTGTCATGAAGAAGAAAATTAATCAAAGAATACCCTGGGATTTTTAGCCTGCTCTCGGCATTTGTAGCAACATGTGTCTCTTGAAGGAGTATTATATCTATTTTGAGGTCCCTCATCATCTCTCCACATATTTCAGCCTTTGATCTAGAAATTCCTTCAATGTTGAGCTGAGCAACTCTTAGATTATTATGCCTAATTTCAAGCAGAGTATTGTCATTATAATTTTGAGATAGCTGTGTTGAGCCCTGACAAGGGCTGTTTGGCCCATTCGACCGGGAGACATTTGTGTCCGGTCAGCTTTTCTGAGGCTTACACCGTGGGGCACCTCAATTACTTTATGCAGTGACAATTAATAATTTCCCTGTGCTACATCGCCAATATCCAACCAATACCAATACCCCGGGACGCAGAATGTTATTTATATTAGGAGCCGCTTGGTTGGTGTAAGAAAGAGGGTACAAAGAATGTTGGAAAAAGCAGGTGTGTGGAAAAGGGGGAAAAGGTATGATAGGTGGGGGGGGGGAGTTAATAAGGAGGTTTCAAATCATCAACCTGGCTCTGGCAGATGTTATGCCGGTCCGCTATGGCGGTTATGTTCCGTTTTTGTTCACTTGACTTTAGCCTTTTCAAGTCAAGCTATCCAGCCGCACCGCGAGGAGGCACGCATCTTTCATATGATTTCTATCTTTTAGAGATGGTAGAGTAAGGTCACGTTCAGAAAGATGCCGGAACAAAGAGAGAATCATAGAAAGTTTCAACTCAACAAGCCCAATGAATACATTGAATACAATGAATACATTTTTTTATGCCTCAGCCGTCATATATTATATTTGGCTCAACAAAAGGTATATTATCAACCTGGCTTGGAGAATATTAACTGTAGAAAACAGCAAACACTGCATGCTATGATTTTTCAGGAAATAGCCACTGTTAACACTATTGTAATCAATGATTTATCTCAGTTTTTGACATTCATAACTTATGATAAATTTTAGCATAGAATTATGATCATACACACATATTTTAAATATGTATAATATTATGTAATAGTATGAATATTTTATCGGTTGCAAACAATATCTTTGTCTGTCATAGAATGCATGATTCAGCACATTTATAACAACAAAATGATTTTAGAGAATTTATAGAATTGATTGTTTCGAGCGCCATAGTGTGAATAAGATGTAACTTAGAAAGCAGTAGGCATACTACTGTATTTTACTGTTTACTATGGTGAAGAGAGTCAGCCACGCCGTACCGCGTCGACTGTTTCCCCTTCCACAGCGTCAAATCGAATCGCAAATAAATAACAGTATACATCAATGGATTCGCAATGAATGTGGCTACATTAATTATTTGTCCAATTTTTTCAGATTATTTGCTTCGAAGTTAATCGGAGAAAACCAAAATCAAATCGAAAAACCCCTAAATTTTTACATATATATTATTTTATCAAGGAAACTGTTCGATTTTTGAGGAAATGAATACGACTAATATTGTAGTCCTTAATTAAACGAATCGAATGACATATGATAGATTTTTTCCGATTAATGGTTACAGAGATAATTGATTTCCAGTTTGCTGTTTACTATTGCTAAGAGAGTCAGCCGCGCCGTTCCGCGTCGACTGTTTCCCCTTCCACCGCGTCAAATCGAATCGCAAATACATGGAAATATACATCAATGGATTCGCAATGAGAGTGGCTACATTAATTATTCGACTCATTTTCCTTCAGAACTACTTGTTTAGAAGTTAATCGAAGAAAACAGAAAAATAAATTGCAAACCTCCTAAATTTTTACATATATATTATTTTATCAAGAGAACTGTTAATTTTATTGGAAAAATGAATATAACCAGTATTGTAGTCCATAATGTGACGAATCGAATGGCATATAATAAAACTGTTTCTGATCAATGGTTACAGAGATAATTGATTTCCCGTGTCCACCTGCATTTTTCATGTTTTAGGGGGCTGGGGCGGAAAGCTCCGAGGGGATTTCTTGGGACTTTTGGGAGAACGACCCTCTGGGAGGGTTCTATCGATGGTGGGAAATTCAGCTTTGATTTAATTTTCGGATCGAAACTGCTTTTTTGGACCTTCATTGACTGGGCTATAAGGTCGAGTTACCTGAAATAATTCATCATTGAAAAAAAATTATTGAATTTATTAGAAAATTCAGAGAGCACACTTTAACGAGAGAGAAGTCGCTTTTGGGATAGGCTATGGAAATTTCTTCCATCTCTGTACGGGACCTTACACCATTGCTCAAGTATCCAGTCAGGGTGATGTCTGCAGAGCCCTGCTGTCTGTGAGCGGTTGGACTTGCTTCATGAGGCTCTCGAGAGATTCATTTGCCGAATCATCCAGCTACCAGATTAAGGAAGAAAATTATATAACCTTGCCCTACTATACTCAAAGAGCTTCACACCACTGTGGACTTACTTCCGGACCCTGACAAGGCTCGAGAATTACATTAGATTAGCATCACCGTCATTGGAGTCTCTCCATTTCATAGATCATCAATCTAAGATCAACCCACATGAAATGCAAGTAATAAAAGTAATTTGTTTGTATTATGCTCTCATTTCCATCATTTTAATTCAAGTATTTAATTATCGTTGCATTATATTATAAGCCTATATTTATGTAAATGTATCCCAATGGCGAATTTATGTTATATTTCTGTGTCACCAACTTGAAAATTGTGAAGTTGTGTGTTGTGTCTCCTGCTGCCCCATTCCAGAATGATCAGTATTATTAAATTAAATAAATTGATTGATATATCAATTTTGAATATTGTGATAATTCACTATTTGAAAATACTTATCTTTCTCAATTGGAGCAGAGCTCCATGTACTCTATTCTTGAGTTTTGTGTCCACTTGATGTTATGTGATGGTGCAGCAGGACAATGTGATATATTTGTGTTAAATGTAAAATATTATATGTCTTTCTTCATGTGCCAGTGCAGTTATCAGCACCTTAAGTGCACTCCACTGTTGGGAGTAGCCCTTCTGGTCTTCAAGACAAAATATTTTGAAGCAATATTCCAAATTTAAACTTGAATTTTCAAATAAAACTTTAGAGTTTTTCACATAAGATAACTGCACAAAACGTTAAATTAATATGTAATGCACATAGTTGCATGAAAGGACAATTTTGATACTAACTGATCTTGTATTTACACTGATTGAATAATATTATCAACACAGACAAAAAACTAATTAAAATTTAAAGTGGTAGAAAAATTGTTAAATCAATAGCAGCAATGTGCTGTAATAACAAAACATCAAGTAGTAATAAAATTAAATAACAAAACAAAGCCAAAAAATAACAAAAATTAACCAAAGAAAAATGTCTGTGATATTTTATATGAACAAATTCAGTATTATTATTATTATTCACATTAAGATCATTATTATATTTGTTAGATGTATTATTATATTTGTTAGGTGTGTTATTATATTGTTAGATGTTATTTAAATGTATATTATTTGTTATTATCAGCATGCCCCACTGTAAGTGAGAAAGCTATTAGATTCGAAGATAAACACTGCCAATAAACCAAAATCAATTTGAAAGAATATTACTCAAAGAGTGAACGCACAGCCGGCCAATGAGATAATCAAATTAGAGAGATGAAACATGAGGGAGGAATCAAAGAATAGAGCCAAACACAAAGTGAACACATGAAAGAGATAGGAAGAGGTACCCAATTTAATTGACAAGGTAGTCGAGAGAATGAATAAAAAACACATTTATGGAAATTGCCAACATTTATAATAATTGAAATAGAAGGAAATCATGAACCAAACTGTGTGAATCCAAAATGTAACATGAGGAAGAATGCTCAAATTTTAATTAGCCTTCGAGAATTGCTATTTGCAAACTTATGTGGCATCACTGATGTTGTCATATTTGGAGATGTTGGAGTATGGCGGGCCAGCAAATTTGGTATTGCATCTTGTTGCATCATTTGGGATTTTCTTCTTTTTTTTGGTGAGTGGCGCTTGTTGCCCACTTCACTAATTATTGTAATTGTGGGAAGAAATCCACTTGTGAAGTCGAAGGGCTTGGACCCAGGCTTACATTATTTGTACTGATGGTTGATTGTTTCCCATCGGGTACTACCATAATACTAAAGTATAACAGTGTAGTGTTGGAGATGCTAGGCTAGTCTTGCTGTAGTTGACCCGATGTGGGGGCTAAAATGTGCTGTATGGGTGAGAAATTGGCAAGAATTTGAGACTCAACCTCTTGCAAATTTGGGGCTTTTATGTGAAATCGGATTTTGTAAGCAGGCTGGCATAGCTCAAATTGATAGTAGCGAGCAGCAATATCGATAAGATAAGATACCAGCCAGCTATTATTCTGATTCATGCAGCTTTAATATAATAAAGATTCCCGCCTTGTGCCAGCCTGTACCTGTTGAATATTTGTGCGTGCAGAGTGAAAGACTGAATCCAAAAAATGTACCTGTACCTGCTCTAACAGCTGACGCCTATCCTGGGAACGAACGCTTGAAAAAACCCGGTAAGTCTGTTCCTTTATTGAAAAATTAGTTAAAAAAGACCCTTAGGTCGGAACCAGTTCTCACAATGGGTAAGAGAAAGTGTTGATGATTTTAATAATCTGGACAGAATCAACTTATTCTTCAATAAGATTGACAAGATGCTCTGAGTGGATTCTTGCCCACACCTTTTTCTACCAGAATAACCAGTTAAGCTCTGGGCCAGCTAGACTCAGTCGGCGTCTGACTGAGGCTTGGTGTGCTGTCCGTCAACCACCCACGTTCGAGTCGGGGGTTGGAACAGGGCCTTGAGTACCTTGTTGCAGTGATTCCCTCTTTTAGGAAAGAGGGGCCATGCTTTTGCACTGCCTAACAGGGTCGGGCGGGGAGTGATAGGAGTAGGAACGATCTGGTGTCTTCTGTGAGTATGGATTTCGGGACGAGAAAGCGTTTCCAATCATCACTGGATGTCCTCTTGCTATTCCCGATGGAATTAGGAAGGTGGAAGAGCCATGGAACTTGGCGTCACGGCTGGTCACCAGGTCCCTCACCTCAGGTACCGGGTTTTACTGGCTATCAGGACTGGCGTCTCGGGGTCGAGAGAGGCGTTCTCAAGCCTTACTCGGGGTCCTCTTGCTATTGCAGTTGGAACTAGGTGGAAGAGCCTCAGAACTGAGTGTCGCGGCTGGTCACCGGGTCCCTCACCACGGGAACCGGCTGCCTCCTGCGGCCAGGATCGATGTCTCTGGGTCGATAAAAGCCTTCCCAAGCCTCACTCGAGATCCTCTTGCTGTTCCTGATGGATTCAGCAAGATAAATGAGCCCTGGAACCGGGCCACTGCTGGTCATTGGGTCCCTCACCTCGGGAACCAGCTGTCTCCTGCGGCCAGGAACAATGTCTCGGGGTCGAAAAAGGCCTTCCCAAGCCTTACTCGAGGTCCTCCTGCTGTTCCCGTTTGGAATTAGCAAGATAGGAGAGCCCTGGAACCGGGCGTCACTGCTGGTCACCAAGTCCCTCACCACGGGTACCGAGCGTTTCTGGCTATCAGGACTGGTGCCCCGGGGTCAAGAAAAGCGTTTATAAGCCTTAAACGGAGTTCTCTTGCTTTCCCAGTTGTAACTAGCAAGGTAGAAGAGCCTCAGAACCGGTCATCACTGCTGGTCACCGGGTCCATCACCTCCAGAACCGGCTATCTCCTGTGGCCAGGTTCGGTGTCTTGGGATCGAGAAAGGCTTTTCCAAGCCTCACTCTTGGTCCTCTAGCTATTCTCGATGAAATTAGCAAGATAGAAGAGCCCTGGAACCGGGCATCACTGCTGGTCACCAGGTCCCTCACCTCGGGAGCCGGCCAGTCTCCTGCGGCCAGGATTGATGTCTCAGGGTCGAGAAAGGCCTTCCTAAGCCTTACTCGAGGTCCTCTTGCTTATCCCGAAGGAATTAGCAAGATAGAAGAGCCCTGGAATCGGGCATCACGACTGGTCACCATTCCCTCACCTCGGGAACCAGCTGTCTCCTGCGGCCAGGAACAATGTCTCGGGGTCGAAAAAGGCCTTCCCAAGCCTTACTCGAGGTCCTTCTGCTGTTCCCGTTTGGAATTAGCAAGATAGGAGAGCCCTGGAACCGGGCGTCACTGCTGGTCACCGATTCCCTCACCACGGGTACCGAGCGTTTCTGGCTATCAGGACTGGTGCCCCGGGGTCAAGAAAAGCGTTTATATGCCTTAAACGGAGTTCTCTTGCTTCCCCAGTTGTAACTAGCAAGGTAGAAGAGCCTCAGAACCGGTCATCACTGCTGGTCACCTCCTGCGACCAGGTTCGGTGTCTTGGGGTCGAGAAAGGCTTTTCCAAGCCTCACTCTTGGTCCTCTAGCTATTCTCGATGAAATTAGCAAGATAGAAGAGCCCTGGAACCGGGCATCACTGCTGGTCACCAGGTCCCTCACCTCGGGAGCCGGCTGTCTCCTGCGGCCAGGATTGATGTCTCAGGGTCGAGAAAGGCCTTCCCAAGCCTTACTCGAGGTCCTCTTGCTTATCCCGAAGGAATTAGCAAGATAGAAGAGCCCTGGAATCGGGCATCACGACTGGTCACCATTCCCTCACCTCGGGAACCAGCTGTCTACTGCGGCCAGGATTTGTGTCTCAGGGTCGAAAAAGCCCTTCCTAAGCCTTACTCGAGTTCCTCTAGCTCTTCCTAGTATTCTTCGTGATGTTCCTGGGTCCAGTCAGGTTTTAGCCCAAAACCCAACTTGTCACCACTGGTCGAATCAGGCAAGCTGGCTGCTGGAAGTTGCAGAAGTGGTCATACAATACTCGCCTTCCTGCAAGTGTTGTATCTTGGAGCTTCCAGCGTCTCCTATCAACTCCAGTTAATGGAAGTAATTTGAAGTAGTCGAAGGAGTAGGAGTAGACTCTGGTCACGAGCTGTAGTCACTCTCTGGCTGCATGCTGCCTCCTTCGATAGTTCTCGACCAACCATCTGTGCTAGACTGTTCTTCTCTGCAACTCGGCGAGCCTCTCTCGGCAGCCGAGTGGAAGGGGTAAGGGTGCGCGGCAAAGTTGAGCAGTAGCTCAGTGCCTGTCTCGCTTGTTGAACAACGAGATCTTATGATGAGATTACCAAGCGTATTCAAAACTAGCTCTAAAATCAATTCCTCTCACTAGTTACGATATACATCGTGACACACTGTTCGTTCTAGGGGAAGGGGGAGAAGAAACAAGGAGGAAGAGGATTGGTGAGGATGAGAAGAGTATGCAATGGACATATGTCTCCAAACACCGGGTACATGCTGTCGCATCTCCGACAGTCATGAGATACTGTACAATCATCTGGGTGCCAGGTTTGGTCCTCACCAACCAGTGAGAATGCAGCGGCCTTGTCAAAGATAATAGCAGTGGGATATCTGGCCATGTTCTTGGCTTGATCCTATTGGATTTGAACTGCTGAGTCGCGCCATGCTTCCGCACTGAGTAAGCACGCCGTGCTTTCGCACTGCTCAGATGTGCGCCTTGCTTCCGCTCTGCTACGTGTGAGGGTTTTCACCCCGCTCGGGAGCGTCATGCTCTCGCTCTCCTAGGCGCGAGGATTTTCGCCCCGTTCGGGAGCGCAGTGCTTCCACTCTGCTAGGTGCAAGGATTTTCGCCCTACTCGGGAGCGTCGTGCTTCCGCACTGCATAGGAACGCCATGCTTCCTCACTGTATAGGAACGCCGTGCTTCCGCACTGCTAGGTGCGAGGATTTTCGCCCCGCGGGTGGCCGTGCTTGCGCACTGATTTGGCTTCCAGCTGGGATGAATCTCCAACACGACCGGGAACTAGTTGAGGTCTCAGCATCAGTCAGCTGAGATGCAGCTCCAATAATTCCAGGAGCTCGTTGAGGTAACAGCAGTAATGGCTGAGGTACAGCTCAATGGTAAGTCAATTTGGGGATTCGATTTCTGTTTGCCAAACCCGAATTCTCTTATTCCCTGCCAAAGTGATTTAGATTCTTGTCTATTGTTTGTCATGAACAAATAATTCAAGTACCCAATCTTTGAGTTCCATAATTCCTGTTTAACTCTATTTCTAAGGCTCCTATACTCTATCAAACTGTCCAAGTCAAATGTCTTTTTAAATTTTCTATGTGCTTTGTCTCTACATCCCATCATCTCAAGTATGTCTTCAGTTATCCACAGTACTCGTCGTTTTCTATTAATCCTCCTTGTCACATAAGGTGCATGTTTGTCATACAAAGTCAAAGTCCAATTCTCGAAAGCCTTGACCATGTCATCAACTGAAGGTAACGCTTCAATTTGATGCCATGGAGTCCGAGCCACATCAGTCAGGAAGGTGGCTTCATCAAAGTTTTTGAAGACTCTGTAAGTGATAATTTTCTGTTCTGGCTTAGGTATCTTATGGGAAAGTACACAGTAGATCAAATCATATCCAGAAATAGCTGGTACTGGAATTTGGCCCGCTTGAAGAGCCTCGTTAGGATCACTAACAATGAGAAAGTAAATGAGTGTGTCAGATTCATTAGTATGATGAGTTGGATCAACAGGTAAAATAGTCATGTTCGGCATTGGAAAGTTGTAGTCAGTTGAAAGAAGTCAAAGTTACGATTTGTCATGTTCAAGTCAGTGTTCATTTCCCCCATAACTAGTATACGGTTATAACAAGGCATAAGAGAAAGCAAGGCATTTTCGAAGTCTGTAAAATGACCTATTTTTGGTGGCGATAACAGATACCAACGGGTAATTTATCAGTACTAGATAAAAATAATTCAAGTAGCATAAACTCTGGTCTGGAACAATACTCTTGTTTAGATGTGATTAAAACTTTAGTTTTATTTGCTTTAGAGCTTATTTGCTAGAAACATACCTGCGTCATTATAACTATTATTGAAATAATCATACCTACTTGAGGGCGAGCGAGCTGACCTGTCATTGAGAGGCATCATGGAAGCAGCATACCAACCATGAACCGACCTAAGAGCAACACATGACGGGGAAAATGGGGATGAAACTGATAAAACTCAGCCTGAATGGAAAAGTCTGTTGATTCGAGTGCATTACGTATGCCTTGACAGTTCGGCTCCTTTCAGTATTTTAAAACACTTGTTCAAAAATTCACTGAACACAATGAGATGTAGATGTTGTGATTTGTGTAGTTTCGGTGATGAATAATCCGAATGGTGAATAAGATGAAGATTGAGGAAGAACTGGTAGTGGGAGATCTAGTCCAAGTGGAGATAGAGCGAGTAGGTATCCAGTGGTGGAAGAGTCAAGTCCAAGTGAAGGTAGAGCGAGAAGGAATCCAGTAGTGGAAGATCGAGTCAAAGTGAAGATTGTGCGAGAAGGAATCCAGTAGTGGGAGATTGAGTCCAGGTGGAGACAGATCTTTCGGGTATATTTTTCAAAAACACAGTAGAAAATATTTTTAAGGAAGAATGTTTATATAAAGTTGCCGATTTTTCAAATCAACTTCCTAGATTAAAAATGAGAAGGTTATTACTCTAATCATCGTACTATGTAACCTATGTAACCTTTTTTGATTCTCTGAAGCTTATTAATTTTGTAACATTAAAATTTTTTTGATGTTGACTATGCATTGGAAAATGTTTTATGTCAATAAATGAACTTTTATTTCTATTAAGTTCAGCATGTAAAATGAAAAACCTCCACCCTCCAATTAAGTTTCGTCAACAAAGGTGGTCAAGTCTTATCAAATTGAAAAGAGCATTCTGTTCACCTGGTAGTATGTTTGATATGATATACATTCCAGTACTTGGATAGTGGTCCCTAAACATATTTTCAAGTAATTGGAATCCATTACTACTGCATTATGCCTCCTTCATTGACAAATCTATGCATCCATCTATCTTCTATCTATATATAAGAAGAGATGGTGTCTGTCTTTCTCTCTGTTTGTCTGTGAGCTCATCACGCTTGAAATACTTGACTGATTAAGCTGTAATTCTCTGCAACGAAATTGGCCTATTAAATAGTTAAGTCCGCGCTGTTAAAATGGGCGACGTTATTTGTCGACTCTGCAACCGGGCATTAGCAAGTTAAATAGGCCTAATACTCTCTTGCAGTCTCTTGATTTAAAACTACCGTCTTAATTATGTTTTCTTATTGTGTACCGTATCTGTTCCGAACATAAAAATCTGGTGTGGAGCACTCACACAACTTCCCAAAATAAACATTCATACCAATCAAATCCAGTATAAGATTCATTATGGATTTTGTAATTCTATCAATAATGAATTCAGTTTGAACTTTATATATTTATAAACAAGTAACACTGATATTCAAAATGACGTCTACATACACTTAAGCTGGTAAAGTCAATATCAAATTGTAATGGATTGGAGGGACGCGAATGATATGGATTATTCCTTATGTTGAATATATCACTATTCTTATTAATGAATAATATGATTATTTCAACATAATGTTTGCCTCACTGTAAGCACCTAGAATTGTTGAATAAGAAGTCTACTAGGGTAAATCTTGGCCTGCATAATGCAGCTCTAATAAGGTGTTTCTGTAATGTGAATAATTTGTTCATATGGATATCATAAGCAGCCCCCTATGTCTCAATTCAATATTGGAAAAGTGATTGGGCATAAGCATAATAAATCTTTTTAATTATTACCATATCAGCTATTTGATTTAGTTTATAGAATGATTCATTATAGTGCAGTTCTTTTTCAGTTGTATGATTTATTAAATTTGAATTGAGGTTGTAGTGTTTTAATAATTGTTCTATAGATTTTTTTTTTTTTTTTAATAGTAAAATATCAAATTTCACAGTATGTCTTCCTGAATTGCTTCCTGTCAATGCTGTGTTGCCTAAAGCTATCAAAAGAAGAAGGGACCCAACATTCATGAACAAGGAAAGGACGCATCTTGTCAATCTCATTGAAAAATAAGTCGATTTCGTCCAAATTATTAAAATCATCAACACGCTAAAAACCGCGAATAGATAATTGAACATAACCTCAATAAACTACTTGCAACATGACAGTAGGCTCAACAGAACATCGCCATTTTTCTCTTGACGACAGATTACATTATGTTACCTAATCAAATTTGGCCAGTTAGCTCTATAACGGCTCATTAGCTCTAACAGTGTGTGGTGAAATACGATTTTGTCAGTTAACAGCTAATGGGAGTTTAGGCTTCCTCTAACGACACGTTTAGTTCCTGGTGGAACCTGACCTAAATGATTGACCAACTTTAGTTAGTTTGTCTACTAGCTTTGGCTTCCACTCACATTTTAAACTGAACAAAAAAAATTATCAAAGCAACTGCTATCACAAGTAGTATTAATTATAATGTGTATGTTCAAGACAGGCAGACAGACGTTAACGGAAGCGAGTTAATATAGAACTTATAAATTAATGTTATGTATTATACAGCTAAAATTATGTGTCTGCACATAAAGTCTGTCTATCTGACAGTCTGCGTGACAACTGCCAAATAATAGCATCAGCTTCTTCAAATGAATGGGAAAACTACAGAAATAGCATGCAAATGATTTCAGTTGCTTGATAAATCAAAACACACTTTTTTCATATGCACTTTTAATGTTATTTTACATACTGAAAAAGGATGAAGGATTGAGTCAGTTTTGTTGTCCAACAAATTTGACTTGTAAAAAGGTTCGAAGAAGTCATGTACATAATTTGAAGCTGATTGATCAATTCTGTCTAAAGATCTTGTCGAACATACAAACAGACAGAAAACGACTTTGGGCTCTAGTAAGACAAAAGTTGGAACTTCGCTATTGCTCGTTCAATGAATATTAATTGTTCATTCATGTCAGCTATTCCGATACTTTGAGAATCCTAAACACAACGAATTTCACAGATTTTCAACCTTTTTCAGTGAATGGTGCTTCATTGATTGATGATATAAACGGTAAGGTAGACGATACAGGAAAATCTACATTCCTGAAGATGGTGGATCCTAAGGTAATATTTTTCTTCTCTTCTTGTTTTTTTCTTCTTCCTTCTCAAATGAAAAATTAATTCTATTTTATTTTTCTTCTTTGGCTTATTCAATTGAAATATTTGAATTTGATTATTGAATAATTTTCAACAATGGAACTGCATTCTAGAAGTAATGTTGGTATTACATTCAATAGAATCCTAAAAGTGAGTTTCAATATTGCAATTATCGTAGTCTGTTTCGAAACGCATTGTTTCGAAACAGACTACTTTCATATTTGATATATTTTTCCCAATAGATACTATAGTAAACCGAAAATGGTGAGTCGGGTTATAGCACTACCCCCGTTTACGGAGGTAGTGGTTATACTGGCAGTAGCGGCACCATCTCCAAGTGAAATTGGTAAATTTCAAGCAGTGAAAAACTAAGGAAGTTCGTCTGCTTTGTGACTGTTTACATTTGTCTAGGGATATCAATCCCGGGCACAGTATACATATCTATCTATTCTCTTTCCCGGTGTACCGAAATATTCTTAGTACCAAATAGTCTTAGTACGTTACGTCACAGGGCAACGTACGCACGCGCATACACATGCAGTGATATTCTTAGTCACTATGACATCACCAGAATATTCTTAGGAACTATGACGTCAGACAGAATGCCGAGTATCCATAACCAACAGTAAGATAACCTAAAAGGGAACGATTTTTGCTCGAAGATCCTCTTTTACCCAGAATGGTAGTGCATAACGGAATGGTCCCTTGCAGCCATTTGAAAATATAATGACAACAGGGTCCATCTTGCTATTCGCTACCTATAAAGTATATTGATTTATGCAAATAAAAGCTCCAAATCAATTTCCCTAATAAATCCAAAGGTATTCTTCAATACATATCAAGTGATTATTATGTTTTAACAGTGTTATGAGAGTTATGACATTATATTGAGAGTTATAACACAGTTATAACTTAATTATCAATGTAATTGAAGAGAAGCTTCAAAATCAGATGAATTTGAAAAGGTAGGCCTTGTTGCACAGAAGCCGATTAAATTTTAACTGTGATTAACTCCAGGAGAACCAATCACAGAAGGCCTTTTAAAAAAGACGGCTTCTCTGATAGGCTCTCGTAAAATTGATTATGTTCAAAATCCAGAAATGAAATGATATTTATTGATTCCTTTTCACAAAAACATAGCAAATTACAGTTTAAAAATAGTGAACTGAGATGATCACTCTAACCAGTATTCATGGTCAACTTACAGAAAAAATAAAATAATCATCATTACTAGAAAAATCACATAAATGGTTATAACTTGATTTGAAATTATACAAAATAATATCCATTGATTTTTGAGTCCAGCATTAATTAAAAATCTATTGCACTCCGTGACGTCTGCAAACCAATGTGAACAAAAATATACAACCAATACAATTTATCTGGAATATTCAAAAAATGTAGGCTATCATTATTATTTTTCATATGAAATGTATTAGAAACTATTACTACTCAACTATTTATCTCTCACATGTGTTATTCACGATTCTAATTATCGAAAAGATAAAAAATGTATATGTATATAATGCTGAATCTGTATATTATTATGTATCTGCTTCTTTATAAACATATTCATACTTATGTCAGTGTTGCATCAAGAAAAACTAATTCTTGGAAAGATACCAGCCAAGCTCTTAAAACTTTTAAAAAATCTGGTGTGGCGCACTCATACAACTTTCCTTGCCGTTATGAAAATTGATCACCTGACGCTAGTGTTCACGCGCATCTCAAGTCTACTATTCCAAGATCTGAGCCAGCTGGTGACAGGACAATAACGCTGGAGACACACGAAGTCTGCTATCTCTTTATAGTGAATGAATCTTATTCATTTGAATTTTGAAAATTGGTATTCTTTTGACAATTAATTCTCAAATTTTCAGACAATGAGGCCTGATGATGGAACTGATGCAACCATGGTTGAACAACAGTTTGGATTATTGCCAATCGATAAAAGTGAATATTAAATTGTATTCTAATATTATGTCTGAACAAAAATGAGTGTGCTCTAGAATAGTTGTAAATGAAATTTCACAGTTGGGCTTGCATGAAATTATTCTCACTGACTTCACAATTTAGTGGATCACACAATAGACACAGAAAAACGAAAACTATATTTCGTTCATCTCTTCAGAGATTTCGTTCATCTCTGCTATAGATCACTACTGTCACAGTGAAGCTGAAAGCATATGGGTGGCACGCCGCGCTGCGATTCTCAAATTATCATTTGCATTAACCCTAGAAGGGTAACCATAAGTAAATAATTCCACTCACATCCCATGGAAATTGCAAATATCTACTTATCTTGAAATATCTTGATACATCTAACAAGGGCTTGCTCCTCCAACAGCTCTGCTTGAGACAGCATCAATAGACAATATGAATATGATTTCAAAAACAATCTACAGGAATAAAACTGTAAACTAGTGAGAGAATTTCACTCATGGTTAACCCTTACACGTAAATTTTTCAAGTGATATTCACTCATTGGTTATCATCAAGCGATCTTTTCATTGAGTAATCTTTCTCATATCAAACTCTCAAAAGTTATTTCTATGTAATGTAATGTCACTTTTGGGTACACATAGAATATATGCCCCACGTTGGTTGTGACATGTTTATGTGAAGCCATATTTGACTTACATGTGCCCAGCTGGCAGTAGTCGGTAGAGCAAATGAGATTTTAATATTTTTTATATTTTTGCACCTGCTGAAATAAAAATACCATATGGTTCTTACCAGCTCTTCAAGGAGCTTATATAAAATTCTGCTATCAATTGCTGCAAACTGCTGCCGCTTTATCAATCTGCAATTCTTACCGCTGCTATGATTGTTTCCACAATTATAGATGCTGAAGATATAGACAAATATAAGGGTTCCAAATATTGTACAAGACAATATGGTATTGACACCAATACCACTCGCTACCATCTGACAAAGGGGTCAGCAGTGTGAGATAATACTAAGTGCGATCGAAGACAGTATTTGATTAGAATTCCTTATACTTTCTATTGATTTGTAGTACTGCTTCAACTCAATTTTATGACCCTGTGTTTCAGTCAATTCGATATCAGTAATTATGTTGAACCATTTAAATAAATCTTGAGGACATAATATTTCTGGAGATTTAAGGATCAATGCTGTATATCTCTGATGCATCCAACACATTTGAGGAAAAATATTGTTGGTCGATAATTTTATTGATTTGTCAATAAGGATAAAATATATTGCTAGTACAAGATTGGTCATGCATGAAGACACAGGATTATAATTGAAAGATACACCATTCAACAAATGAAATATATAGTTTACACATATAGATCCACAAGCAATAATAAAATATGGAACGATAAATATAAAAACAATATAAGAAAGTATGCAAAAAAAATCACACATAGCTCACTAAAAATCTTACTAGATTATATAATCTTATATCTATTATAAATCTTACTATCATCTTATATTATAAATTTATATGGCTCGATCTGTCGACTTGCTTTTGGTTCTCAAATAAAATTCATAATTCTCTATTCCAACAATATCAAAGATTAAATATTTTTAACTCTCAGGGTTTGAGTTCGGCCGTCAGTGGAATTTAGATAAAATAAACTATTTTTGGAACTTTGAGCTTCTGGCAATTCTTTTATATATTACTGATATTAAAGAATATTAAATGAGCATATAGAGTAAATCAAATATTGATAAATATTAGTTCTGTAAATACTTAAACGTTTGGTTCTCACCAATGTTCTTAATGAGACTTTCCCTTATTTTCAAGTAATTCTAAATCAAGCTTGATTTTCAATTATGACCCTCGACAAGCTAGCTTTATTTATATTCACAAATTCTTAGCACTGAGGATCCTCTAAATATTTATAGCTCATGTGTGAAGAATTTCCCCAAATTTAAATATGTGGCATGGATTTTGCCTTGTGTATCCTGTGCCTTATTCCTGGTGGGCTGATGTTGTCCTTTCTAGTAGGGAAATAATTGATTTGATAATTTAATTTAATCAAAGTTAAAATGTTAAACTTGGTATAAATTACTTTAAAATAAGGGTTCACTCCTTGGTCTCGATTTTCGCTGGTGACTCTAGTGACCCATGGCGAGCAAGTGAAAGATCTCGCTTTTTCATTTTCTTACAATACTTTCTTTTTCTAAATCTGCATAGTAATTTGCATAGTTGCTAGTGTTGGTGGATTTCAACAAATCCCCAATGAGGTAATTTGACTCTATCAAATATTTTACAATACAAAGACATAATACTAAATTAGAAATGAATATTTTCACACTCAAATCTGATCCCATGCTAGTTATGATTATACATAAATTTTACAATAATTGTATATTTTTATAATTTTAAAAAAGACCACGTGCCTTTAGAGTAGTATTATCTTATCTCTATCATTCGACTGATAATATAACTGATGATAAAAGTTTCTGGTTTCTTTCCATGAGACCTAATAATTCATTTCAACAAATAAATTTGATGTGTGCCAAAATGCCAAAATGCACCGTTATAGTGATTATCAGTATTTCAATCCAGTTTCTATTATAGTTGGCATAATTCATCATAATAAGTGGTTTCTAGGATTCTCTTCCATCGAATTATTTAGATTTGTTATAATTCAGTCCAAGTTTTAGAGCATTGGACTGCAATCAAGACTCAATAAATAACAAATGTAGAATATTGAATCAACAATACCTTCAGGATATATTGAACAGTCCTTTGGAAAGTAGATCGTGAATGTTCAAAATGGAGATGTAGCTACACTTTGTGGTTCTGTGAACTTATTACTTTCCTTGCCCTATTACCATAGGTAAGAAAGGTATTGTTATCCATAAAAATTAAAGGTACCCAAATTTTTAAATTTCTTTACGTTTCAAGGTCCCCTGATTCCAACAAAGTGCTTTTTGGTTATTGGTCTGTATGTGTGTGTGTGTGTATGAGTGTATGTATGTCTGTGTAGACGATATCTCATCTCCCAATTAACAGAATGGCTTGAAATTAGGAACTTGAGGTCCTTACTCTATAAGGATCCGACACAAAAAATTTCGATCAAATGCAATTTGAGATGGTGGTTAAAATGGCAAAAATTATGTCAAAAACAGGGGCTTTCATGATTTTCTCGAAAATAGCTCCAATGATTTTGATCAAATTAATACGAGAAATAGTCATTGATAAGCTCTATCAACTGCTACAAAACTCACACAATAAGGATCTGACACAAACAATTATTTCAATCAAATGCAATTCGAGATGGCGGTTAAGATGGCAAAAATTATGTCAAAAACAGGGGCTTTCCTGATTTTCTCAAAATGGCTCCAACAATTTTGATCAAATTGATACGTGAATTAGTCATTCATAAGCTCTATCAACTGCCCCAAGTCCCATATCTGTGAAAATTCGAGGAGCTCCACTCCATCTTTGCAAAGTATGATCTTAGATTTCCAATTATCGGGCTTCAAATACAATTTGATAATAATTATCATTTATAAATTCATTTCCTTAAAAAAATACAATCAACCAATCAAAACATAAAAAGTACCGAATATCTACAGTACAATAGGCTTATAAAAAAATATGGAATTTAATTCTATTGGAAATTAACCTACTCAACTATGGGAAACCCATGTACTAGAGTAGGTGTTAGTTGTAGTAATAGATTCTGGGTGGGGGTGCAAACAGCAAATATGTTGAGTAAGTGAGCTCACATATTGTTTGAGATAATGTTTTCTATATGATGTCTTCCAGTTGAAATAATCCAGTTCTTAGCAGCAGTTTTGAATCTTCTTGGGTTTTCTATTGACTTGATTTGTGCAGGAAGTAGATTGTGGAGTTTTGGTGCTAGGTGGTTGAAGTGTCATTGATATATTGCCTTTCTAGCCACGTTCGTAATAAGAAGGTTTCTGTTTCTTGTGTTATGACTGTGGTTCCTTTGTTGAATGCTTCCGGGGTTTTTGTGTAGTCTGCAAATTATTTCCAAGGAGTAGAGCTGTCTTATGTCCATCACACCAGACTCATTGTAGAGCTGGTCTGACGGATTTCGAGGTGGCCTCTGCTTGATGATCTTCATTATTAGTTTTTGCACTTTCAAGGTGCACGTAGTTTGTTCCCCCCCCCCATCCTACAATTCCATAGGTAAGCAGAGACTGAACTGAGGAATAGTAGACCATCTTTATGCACTTCTCAACAATCAATGTTCAGAGCATTTTAAACTTGTACATGGTCTTTCTCAGCTTCTTGCAGAGGTTATCCATATGATGGTCCCACCATAGAAAAGAATCCAGTATAACTCCAAGATATTTTATTGTCGGTTCTCTGTGGATAGTGAATGCAGTACGGTTCAAAAGGTTTCTGTAGGCTGTCCATGCTGTGTTGCTGAGAAAGTTGGAAAGTTGGTTTTGTCATAGTTTAGAGCGATCAAATTCCGATTGAGCCGATGTGAGATTTTCTCTAGTCCATTTCAGCCTTATTCCATGTTATTGTCCACGTTGGCCCAGAAAACAAAAGAACTGTGTCAAAACCACTGTGGCAAAGGTGGTGATATTTCTTCCAATTTCCATACTGCATAGAGGATTTGTATAAATCAAGAAGAGTATAGGGCCAAGGACGGTTCCTTGGGGTACTCCATATTCGACTTCCAGCTTGCTGCTTGTCTGTCCATTCACTCTGAGACTCTGGGTCCGGTTTGACAAGTAACTCTTGAATAGTTCCCATGCTACTCCTCTGATTCCATAATTGTGAAGTCTCTCATCATGTGACAAAGTATCAAATGCTTTTTTCAAGTCCAGGAATATTGCCAAAGGTTTCTCCTCACAGTTGATTTTCTCTTTTATTTGTGAAATGACATTGTGGATTGCGTCGTTGGTACTACAGTCTGATTTGAAGCCATATTGATTTGGTGATAGAATATTATTCTTTTTAATGAAGTTAATAAGTCTGAATTTGATACATTTCTCAAGAATTTTTGCTATGATATTTAAAAGTGATATTGGCCTATAACACTTCAAATATTTCTTGTCCCCTGCTTGAAAAATTGGACATATAAAAGCTTCCTTCAAACACTGAGGAAGGATACCTTCTACTAGGATTTTGATGGCTATCATTGTCAATTGTCCAGCAAGAACTTTACTGTTCTGTTTGAAGAGCTCTGGTCTGAAATTGTCTGGGCCTGGTGCACTGTCTGATTTGAGACTGCTGATTTTTTTTTCTCCTTTATCTACTGGTGTAAGAAATATTGATTCACATACTCTAGCATAAGTAAATGTAGGTTCATCTGCAGGTTCTTGCTAGTTCAATATATTCTGTGCCAGTTCAGATCCAATATTTATTTCTGAAGAATTCGTTGAAACATTTTGCAAGCTGTTTATCATCCTCTCATAGTTTTAACTCTTCTCCTTGTACATTTAGTTGTTTAATATGCTTTTCTGGTATCTGAGCTTCAGTTATTTCTCTTATTACCTTCCATGTATGTTTTGCATCTTTCAAATCTCCAAGCATGTGGGAAAAATATTGTTTTTTTTTTGCTTCTTCAATGACTCTAGTTAGTAGATTTCTGAATTTTCTGTAGTATTGATGTAGTTGCAAATTTGATGTACTATTTCTACATTGTGAAGTTCATCCCCAATGATATTCATGGCTTGATTTTCTTCTTCCTATGTGGAACACTGTAAGCTTTCTTACATTCTTCCACGTGCTTATTCATTATAGTCACGAACTCCTTCAATGCGCCCTCAGCACTATCCTGCATGTGAATGGATTCCCAATTTTTTTCCACAAGCAGTGATGCAAACTTGACTTTGTTGAAGATTTCTCTGTGTTGCTGCTTCTTCTCCACAATTTAAAAATTTTTGTTGCTTTTTATTCCCAGAATAGTGATGAAGTGGTCCGTTATTGAGTTTTGAAAGACTAGTGGCATAAGATCTCTTATGTAGTTCACCAAAATGTGATCGAGGCATGTGGCGGTATCTCATACCGTTGATGAATTCCGTCAAATCTGTGTTGGAAGGTGACCTATATATTGCAGTAATGACAAAAATTCTTTCTTGAGTTTCGAGGCGGAGATTCAAACAGTTGGCGTGTCGAATTTCTGGTTCCTCAACTTCAACGTTAATATCAGTTTTAACGTATACAATTACTCCATCATTCTGTGGATGATTCTTCTCTGTTGCATATAGATTGTAGTTACTTATTATGCGTGGAGTTGTATTGCAAGAAATCCAGCATTCTGTTAATACAATTACATCAAAGTCACACTGTATGTCCTCCAATTGGATCAGAAACTCGTCAACATTCTTGTTGTAACTTCTGATATTGAAACTTATTATTCTCAGGTTGAACTGCTTCAAGCAATTAAACACATATTTAGGCTCCAGAGTTGCAATATCATTTATATCTTCTAAGTCAAGCTCTTCTACCAGACTATTCATCAATTTTACAATGTTTAGTATTGGCTTCTCCTTCTAAGTTTTTTCTGTTCCATACCATAAGCCCTTTTTCTGTCCTGTCCTTCACTGACTTCCTGATTTCGGATCAGGATATCAATAATCCTGACTTCGGATTATTGTTAAGTGTATATGGAACTCGATGTCGTCACGTCCCAGGGTGGTTGACTGATTGGGGTGGAGGTGGGTAAGTTGTAAAAAATGCGCGCTTATAAAATCGCCTGTCCTGCAGTTACTATTGATAGTACACCTTTGACTTTTATCTGAATTTTATCTAAATATAACTGGCTTTTAATATGGTCACATTTTCACGATAAACCGCATAGTTTTTCCGTAAAAAAATAAAATATCTCAAAAATGTATTTTTTTTAATATGGACTTTTTTTATTTCTCGAATATCTAAGTCGTTAGACGACTTAGAGGAAAATGTTATCGATAAACGTTGTAGGCCGTTTCTTCCTGAATCCAATAATGTATATAGTTTGGGGGCTACGATCATTGATGCGACATTGGGAAGGGGATAAGTGGCACTGTTACACTGCGGCGGTCCACACCTATGTGTGTGATGGCCTGCATATCGTATCGCTCCTACTAGTCTATGCAATCAAATTATGTAATTCAGGAACGCTATCTTAGGTATTTTCGGCCGCTGAACACGATTTTTCAACTCTCAAGCCTCAATAATTCATAATTCTCATCATATTCTACAAATTATGGTCAAAATATTACGAACTTAATCTCATTCTGCAAGGAAACCAAGAAATTACTGTTTGTAATAAACTACACTTGGCTTTTGAGAAATATATTATTAGGATGGAATAATGGGTATATGTGTTTTTGTTTTCATTTCAAGTTATTTTATTGTGATAAGCTGCAGGCTAAATTAATAATATTACACACTGGCCACGTTTACTTGATGTAGTGGTCAGTTATTTCCAAAAAATGTTTGAGATAGCCTCTATCAACTGTTTCTTATTATTGTAAGTCACATTAATAAATCTCTGCCACAACTTTAGAAATTAAGTCTCGATGGATTGGGATAGCATATTATTGAAGTGATTCTTTACTCTGCTACTTCTAGTATGTTCACTACCCTTGTTTGAATTTCGACCACATACATGAAAAACAATGTCCACCTGCATCACTCCATCCTCATAACTCTTCTTATGGAAACAAAGCTTCCATAATCTTGCAGCGTATTGGAAGTTTTGAGAAGTGAAGTAGGAGTTGAATTCAGAAGAGCCATGTCATCATTATGTGAATTTGTTAACGATATTCAGGGGATTTAGTCAAATCCACAACTTATATCACTTACAATTTCATCTATCAAGTGAGATTAAGCGTTTTTTTATAGCCATCAGATGTTGACAAAAATTGGAGTTATTGTAGAAATGCATGCCGCACTAAATCTTTAATGCTGAAATTATCTTTAAACAGCTAGTATACTAGTGATCAGATCTTTTCGTTCTAGAATGGACCAAGACTGTATTTTTTTGTGTGTTCGCATCGTGGAGAATGAGAGCAATTTTCTTTTTATAGGTGAGAATACTCTTTTACACTCTGCCACAACTCTGTTCAGATAAAAATCGTTGGAGAGCGAATAACTATTTCATTCTACATTCAAAGGAGAATAACACACTTCTTCACTTGCTTCCAGACCATTGATAACATTTTGCAGATTCTGATGTTCATCAGAGTCTTGAAAAAAATATCATGTCCTCGTGAGAAGATTATACGCTTCTGGAAATCATTCTTATTTCTCATCATTTTTGTTTCACTTCCTTCGTTGACTCTTCCTTCATCCAGTGATATCTATAATGATGTCAACATACTTGAACAGAATATCTTTTATGGAAGACTCATTTGAATATAGTAGCAGCCATTTCAGGAAAGCATTGGAAGGACTAGCTATTCCAATCACTCCCCCTTGAGTTTAGATGATTGAATGAGGGTTTATGTTTATGTTTATGTTTTGAAGGGACGGATTCGAAGATCCAAAGGTGCAAAGAACCTCACACGTCAACCAGAGCTTATCGTGTGCCCCAAAAGTATGTTAGTTGGGCGAACCAACTCCTGTGTCCTTTACTAGGTCCAGAAGTTTCTTCCCTATACCAACATCCCAATCCCTCACCTGGTTGCTTACAGACAAACAGAGCCCCTCTTCTAGCTCCAAGACTTTCGCAATCCAGTATGATATGCTTAGCAGTCTCTCTCAGTCACTGTTTCACTGTCTCACTCACTCTCTCAGTTACTGTTTCACTCTCTCATTCACTGCTTCACTCTCTCACTCACTGTTCCACTCTCTCACTCACTCGTTCACTCTCACACCCACTCACTCACCCCTAAGTTACAGTGGGAACATTTTTGTGGTAAGGGGCATAGTTGAGGAATAATGTTAATACAGACTTGTTGGAACACGAATTGGATGCTGATAAAGACTGGTGGGCGTGGCCATTAGTCATGTGACAGGGGGAGGTGGAGTGGGGGTCCTTGAAACAGCCTTCGTTAAAAGTATAGTGAGGTGATTTTTCACCAATATGAACACTGAGTGACCACTTACTGATCATTGAGTGAACACTGACTGAACATTGAGTGTACACTGAGTGCCACTGAGTGGAGCTGAGTGGTCCATGAGTTTCAACAAACAAACCTTACCATACAGACATGTTGAATACTGATAGAGACTGGTTAGCATGGTCATTAGTCATGTGACAGGAGGAGGTGGAGTGAGAGTCGTTGAAAATGTCCATATTGAATGAGTCATGTGATAGGAGGGGGTGGAGTGAGAGTCATTGAAAATGTCTATGTTGAATGAGTCATGTGACAGGAGGAGGTGAAGTGGTGATAGGTGTCCATGGCTATCTTAGTGGAGAGTGATAGGTCCCTCATCAACATATTGATCTTGAGTGATAGGTCCCCCACGGCCATCTTGATATAGAGTGACAGGTCCTGCATGACATCTTAGTGTAGAATGACAGGTACTGCACGATCATCTTAATCTATAGTGACAGATCCCGACGACATCTTAATATAGAGTGAAAGACCCTCATGAACATCTTGGGTTAGAGTGACAGGTCCCCCATGGAAGCCACTCACTTGAGTTTTAAGCTGGTTTAAGCTGGTATTCACGTCATCCCCATTAGGTTCAGGTTTGGTTAGGTGAGGTGAGGTTAGGTTGGATTGGGTTTGCTTAGGTTAAGTTGGGTTTGGTTATATTAGACAAGGAGAAGATAATTTTTGTTTTATTTCACTATATATATATATATATATTTATTTATTTATAAATTATGAATTATAATTTATGAATTTATAAATTTATAGATTAAAACAGGAGACACAAGACATAAAAAGATTTAAAACACTTAGAAACTTACATTAGAAACGGAAATTTTCGGAAACTGAGTTTCCTTCCTCAACCGAGCAGTGAGTGGGTAGCCTACAGTTTGAAATCAAACGGTCGTGACCACAGAGTACGAACGGAGAGCCAATTGTAGCAGCAGAAACCAAAGATTACGCGGTGCAGACGGATGGAGAGAAAAAGGGTACAGATTCAGGGGACATTATGGGGTATTTAGGGGTCGGTTACAAACGGGATATTTAAGATTTGAGTGGGTTATGAATAAGAAAAGGTGTAGCTTATAAATTGATAGAAAATTGGAGAAAGGAATTGTAGAATTGAACTTGAATGAAATTTATTTTCTATTTCTATTGAACATTTAATATATATTTGATAGCTGTGAAATTTATTATTTTATATTTATAAAAATTTCAAATAAATATAAAATAATAATAATATCATTCAAATTTATTATATATATATATATATATATATATATATATATATATATATATATTATATATATATATATAAAGTCCTCTTAAAAGTGATGATATCTTTGAATATTTTTTAGAATTTTTATAATTTCTGGCTAAGCAGCTTCCTTATATACATCAGACTCATATACTACCTATAAACACCACATTCCATCAACTCTAGATCTATTTTCCAAGTCCATAGAATGAGGAATAATAATTTTTAATTTGTTTTAATAATTTCAAATGATATTTGATAATTTTAAATATTTTTCAATTTTTTTTTCAATTTTCTTTTTAATTTTATTTATTTATTCTTTCCATATATTTTTTTGACCTTGATTTCATGATCTAAAGTGTCAAATGCTTTTGAGAAATCAAAAAGACTGAGAACAGTATATGCTTTCTTTGATCCATAGCTAACCTGATATCATCGGTGACATGCAAAAGAGCGGTTTCAGAGGTAAAAGATTCTCTGAATCCAGATTGGAAATTATGTAGTTTGCTATTATTGGCTTGTCCAAAATCTACAACTTGTGAATGAACAACTCTTTCAAGTATTTTGGACAGAGCGGGTTGAATACTCAACTTGAGAATCTTCAACTTTATTTGGAGAGGTGACTTTGTTCAGTGAATGAACAAGAGCAAGCTTCCAATTTTCAGATAATTCGTTGTTTTCACAGGACTTGTTAAAATATCAGATATACCAGGATAACTTGAATCATATACTATAGGGGTATTCACAATGTTGTTTAAGCCAGCTAAAGAGTGCTATTTGATAACTCTGGATTGTGAATGGTCCATCTGGAACCAACTGCAATAAGCTAACTGCAATAGCGTTCCAAGAGGATAATTTGTGTAACTCAAAGTTTATAACCTCACTTTTGCTAACAAATATGACCGCTGTTTTAACAGAGTTAGGTAGAGTTAGCGGACTCAAACCTGCGCTATCTTCTATCTCATCTGCTATTTATTTTTCTAACTTACTACTATAGAATTTATTTAACACAGACTTATAGCAAATAGCAGGAGTTGGCGAATAGCTCGACTTAGCCTGTTAACTCCAACATTGTGAATACCCCTATTATATAGACTATTATATATACCTATTATATAGGTATAGATATAGGTATAGATATATAGATATACTTATATAACTAGATATATACTATCTAGCTAGTGTAGAAGGTTAGTACAAAGTGCGCCAGAGAAACTTACTTATTTAAAAGGTCAATAAAAACAAAAGTAATTTAGTTATTGTTTCAATCTTTTTTTTATATGGAAATACAATATCTCAATTCTCTCCAGTGCAGTCTTGGGAATTACATCAGATCAATGGCGACCCCTCTTGCGCATACACTGATGGAGTCGATTTTTAAGATTTGTATCCACTCATTGTAGGAGTTATCAATAAGTATGTTGGCAAAGCGTCGCGAATGTTGTTCATGAGGTGTGCTATAGTCAGTGAGGATAGAATGTAATTCTATACAATTGAATACAATTATACATTCAATACTCACTGGCTGTAGTCCGTGGTCGATCGACATGAACCAGAGATTTCAAATAACCCCATGAAAAATCACATTGTTGAAATGAGCCTCGTCACTGAAAAAAATGACCGCGTCTTCAGGCAGTTTGTCAATCAGCATATCACTTGCATTTTGACGGGTAACAAAATCGCGTTTAGTCAATTCTTGAACAACAGCCAGTTCATATCGATGAAATTGAAGCTCTTCATGTGAAATTCGTTGAACAAAGGAGTCATAAATTGCCATAGCAGCTGCGTGTTTGCGAGCCAAACGCTTGGGAGAACGCACAACTGACTGCCTCACTCTTTCGATATTCTCAGGAGTTCTGATGGTTTGTGAAAGTTCGTTTCTGGGTTTAGCGACACTTCCACACTCCCGAAATGATTTAAGCCACGGCAGAATCGGATCACGACCAGGAACGAGTCGGTAAGGAGGAATTACAAATCAAGCGCAGAAGGCACGTTGCGTAGCAAGAGCAAGTGATCAACCATTAGAAAAGAAGCTCTCAACTGCGAAGGCCCGCTGCTCTCTAGACAAGAGCATGATGACTACTTACTTGAGGGAGGTTAAATTTGTGAAGTTCCTCCTCCAGATGCGCCCCCTCCTACCAATCTACACAACCAAATCACCGGGGATTTTTTTCAAATGAGTAAGTTTCTCTCGCGCACCTTGTACAAGGTTATAGTATAGAAGGTTAGTAAAGAAGGTGATGGAGAAAGAAACTATTCAACTATGTTGTCTTGTCATTTACACTGGCATTATAACGTGAATTTCACTATATTGTAGATTCGTCATCCAGCAAGTGGTGCTAGGATGAAGCTCTAACTCATTTGGAATTGTGTGAACTCATCTGACAGAAGACTACTATCGTAGGATTCACATCAGACTCTTCTCTAAAATTTTCAAACAACAGATGATTTTCAAACAGTACCAATCTTTTCTCTTTGAGTTTAGTCTCTTCTTTGATTCCTGTTCTCAATAATTTCATTCTAACTCATCTCCCACATCCAAGTTTCTTCTTATTATCTAATTTCTTCTATTTCGTAGTACACTGTGATAATGTGGCATTAGAGGATTTCCTGACAAGTGCCAGCTTTGCACAGATCAAATTGGTTGTGGAGAAATATAACGGACATCCTGATTCAAGTGGTAAACCTCTCGCAGATAAAATGAAAAAATCTTGTCCGAAAGGTCTAAGACAAGAGATTTATAAGCGTATAGGTAGGTGGCATTCAAATTATTTCATCTACAACCATGTTTTAATGTGGGCATTACAATAAATCCCATGAGAGGTCCTTTTCACAATGGATTTTCGAAACAATACTTCAATCTTCGCATTAAGCCACAGATTTTATATCACGCAACAGGATATCAACCAATTACAATGCAAGATTATCCACAGTGTCGAAAACTTTTGAAATCAGCTGATCGGATATAAGCAGAATTGTTGGCTATAAGCAGGAAGCTCAATATGGAATGTTACAGCCATCATAACTGGATCACATTACCTATAAATTCGTCAGATTCAATGATTCATTTGATATGAATTGTAAAAACAATATAGTATTACAATATATATCTGTTCCCATTACGCTCATCTATATAATAAGAGAGAGTAGGGTTGTGTTAGCTCATTTGTTCGTTTGTTCACATCAAAACATGCCAACTTGTGGATTGCATACCGGAAAAACGGGAATGATTAAGATTTCCAAATTTTGCAAGAAGATTTTAAATATATCAATATTTCGTGCACCTTGAAGCCCAAATTTCAATTTTCTTCCTAGATTTTTCAGAATTAATGTTCAAATTTCATTCATGGGACATATGATTTCATACAGCGAATTCACAAAAAAAAACTAGAAATTCAGAAAAAACATGTGTTCAATTATTGCTTTCTACTTGATTACACTTGACCTCAATAATATTGTTCTGATAATTGATAAATATGTTATAAATATTATTAATAAAATAATAGTATTATTATCAATATGATAATAGTTGTTTTGATGATTAATAATGATTAATCAATAAATAATAACATTGATCTGATAATTAATAAATATTTTTATTTTCACAAAATTCGTATAATAATATGGTGAATATGAAACAGCTGCATCTCAATAACATCTGTTAAGAGAAACATAGTTTAGAAACTTCGTTTTTCCAATGCAATAGGGGTATTCACAATGTTGTTTTAGCCAGCTAAAGTGCTATTTGATAACTCTGGATTGTGAACGCTTCATCTAAAACCAACTGCTATAAGCCAAGGTCTATTAATACAGGTCATGACACAATCACGTGATGCATTGCAAAATTGCCATTTTATGGGGTTCTAGTTCACCAATTTTCAAATTTATCAGCTGTTATTAAAGATTGAACAACATGATGTGTTATTTTGTTATATTGTTCAAGGGATATTGCTTGGCTTTGAATTATAGAATAAATTGTTCCGACAGAATAATAATATTTAGATTCCAACTAGGAACTGAATTTTAGATTTTTAGATTTAATTTATCGGGTACTTTAAACTCTTTTTGAAGTTGGCCTCGCATATTTCTCTCTTGTCCCAATGCCTTATGAATCATGATTCCTAAATTGCAAGAATAAGAACAGTTTTTAATAATAAATGAATGAATAATTGAAGCATTTATTATTGAATTTCCATTATTTGGAAATTGAACTTGAATCCACGTATTATCTGAACTAGAATATTGTTTTTAGAATGCATTATTTTGTAACGAGCAAATTGAATTGAATTTTCAAATGTACCATCATAAAGACCCCATAAAATGGCCGCTCCATAAGGAACATGAATGTCATGACCAGTATATAAAGACCTTGCTATAAGCTAACTGCAATTGCGCTCCAAGCAGATAATTTGTGTAACTCAAAGTTTATAACCTCACTTTTGCTACAAAATATGACAGAGTTAGCTAGAGTTAGCGGACTCAAACCTGCGCTATCTGCTTTTTTTTCTAAAGTACTAAACTATAGCATTGAGTTGAGATGTTGAGATGTCTGAAAAGGTTTTGATATTTACATAAAGAAATTATTCTCCTTCATTTTTATATAACTACAATTTCAAAATTATTTGAGCCCTGATAGAATGATTGACTCACTGTACAGTCAGTCAGTCATAAATTTTAATATCGAAATGAGGTGTATTTTGGCAAGCTGAACAAAAAAATAAGGTCCTATGCACCTTTTCAATATTTCTTCAAATGAAAAATGAGCTCTGTGGGTTGTCAAAACTGCCCCTGAAAGGGAAACCATTCAACTTATCCTATCTTTCAGTAAAATAACAATGATTTCTGCGTTGAGTAACATGTTTCTTGCCAACAACAATAAAACTCTTTTTGAATTTAGATATGACCTCCACTGTAGATTTTTACAATAGTCTATTATTTAAATTCATGGTAATTAAATAATTTATTCCAGTCAGTTCATGGTTAGTTGATGAAATTGACTATCAATGAAAAAAAAAGATAATAATTTTATCAGTACAGAATTGATTGAATGGATTGTCGTTGTACTGAGTTCTTGGTCAACAATATTTTAATATTGGAATTAATCCATTCATCATTTTTTCAGAAGTTTTATTTGAATTAGAAAATATTTATCAGCTTCTATTAATTTATCATTTGTAACAATGGATTGTTCAAAACATGAATTTAATCAAATAAAAAGGCCCATACTTCTGTTATCATGTTCGTGAACGTGTTTGCATGTTTTCCACTTGTGATGGATAGCCAAAATTGCAGAGCAAACTGCACAGCGGATTGTAAATGAGGACTCTGATTGGCTGAAAAGTTCAGCGTTTGGAGTGCGGTATGGCGAACAGTTAAAACAGAGGCAAGTGGCACGGCGAACGGTTCGGAGTACAGTACGGCGAATGATTAAAATTAAAAAACATTAAACTTATAAATGCATCCATGGATCCCTCCAGAGCCTGTGAACTATGGATAATTTACAGGCATTGTTGTAGCAATGGCCAAGAAACATATTCCAAGAGGTCTCAGGAAGGAATATATCCCAGGATGGAGTGAAACAAGTGAACATCTCTTTAAGCAATTCCAGAAGAGAAATGACCCAAAGATTGCAGGAGAACTCCTGGAGAGTTTGGATGAGGCACGCAGAAAGAAATGATCCAGCACAATGGAGATGGATCTCATACATTCCAGCCGCTTGAAGTCTCCTCAGGAAGCTGGGCAGTGCAAAAATTGTCACTCATCAGGACTCCCATATTCATCCTTATCAGGTGGCAAGACAAATTGTAAGGACATCGAAGGCCCCAGGCTGCCTGGACCATGGAATAAGGGTGAATAATAGGCTAAGGGAAATGAAAGCAACTGTTCCAGAAGACTCAAGTCTGTACAGTGATTTCACAGTTGAGGAGGTAAATGTTGCAATTTGCAATACAAAGCCAGGTAAGGCACCGGGGTTTGATGGAATTCATCCAGAGTTTCTGCTGCATACAGGAAAGCGTGTCAGACTGTGACTCTCTGTTCTATACAAGGATCTTACAGAGTGGCTATCCCCCAGCAGAATTCAAGGAGTCAAAACTTGTAGCAATCATAAAACCTGGCAAGCCTTGTTATGATGTTGAAAGTTACCACCGAATTGCTCTGCTCAGTGTCAGCTATAAGTCGCTTGAAAGGCTCATCTATGATAGGATCAGCCTAGAAATACTGGAACATGTTCCAATTCAACAAGCAGGATTTCGGCCAAACCGGAGCTGTGCAGACCAGGTTCTTGCATTGACAACACATATTGAAGCAGGTTTCCAGAAGGGCTTGAAGATGTCTGTTGCCTTTGTGGACCTGAGTGCTGCATACAACACAGTGTGGAGAGAGGGCCCCATATTTAAACTCCTACAGTTCCTGCCAAGTCTAAAAATCATTCAATTAATCAATAAAATGCTGAAGAACAGGAATTTCAGGGTTCTCATGAATGATAGGCTGAGCAGGAGGGAGGTATTGAACGATGGATTGCCACAGGGATCTATCTTATCCCATCTTCTTTTCAATCTCTACACAGCCGATTTGCCAAATATCAAATCAAGAGTATTCGTGTATGCGGATGACATTGCTATAGACATTCAGGACAGGAATATGGTAGAAACAGCAAGCAGCCTGATGTAGCTGGATTCGAGCTGCCAAGATGAATGTGGGCGGCCCTCAACAGGGTTAGGACTAGCCACGGGAGATGCGGGGCTTCTCTTAATGACTGGGGCAGTTCACCTTACCATGTTTGTGATTGTGAAGAGGCTAGACAGACGATGAAGCACATCATTAGAAATTGTAATATACGTGCCTACCAAGGCGATTCAAATGATTTTATCTCGGCTTCTCCACAATCACTACACTACATTGACAACCTTGACATCAAAATTTAATATATCTACAATATTATATCAACCTGAAAACGGTCTCATGACACATTTTTCTTTGAGTACCTATGTGTTTGTGTGTCTATATATATGTGCAATACGCTAATAATAATAATTTTCAACAGCTGATTTTTTGCATTATAAAACATATGCTCATGTTCACTAAAAGGCGCGATGTTCGGCAGAATGCACGGTTTGCTGCGCTGTTCAAGGTTCGGTTTGGCATGTGTGGACGGACCTTTAGATGTTACAAGACATTTATACAGATCACAGGCTTAATCAACATAATATTCAGATCTATACTATAATGAAGGAAATAAGTGGCTAATACAAGTACGGAATAGGAAAATTATGTTTGACATATAATCACGTCTCAACTACTGGACTTACTAACTTGAAATTCGGCATATCAATTCCTTATTGACCGAGGATGGTTATAAACCTATTTTCGATTCTTCAAAATTTGATTACATCAAGCTTTCAGTTTCAATTTGTCATGCTTCCAGTTGTTGTATGAAAGCAGCTGAAGATTTATTTTAAAAGGGAAATTAGAAGATAGGTATGATTGGAATCCTATTCGAATAATAAACACGTCGCACCCGAATTTTGTCCAACATTTTGAATCCAACTTCATTTTTTTAAATAGGGAGGGGGTCTTATGATACATGATTTCGATACAGGATTTCACGAGAAAAGGTATGGTGAAAATCGCACATCGATATCTCAAACCTTTCAAAAGTTATTCTCATTCAAAGATGCTGATATATAATCCATCTATCTATCATCTTCTCTACTATAATGAAAAAATAACACTGGCTTATACATGTGTGAAGGATAGGAAAAGAATCAGTGTTTTTAAAAGGGTGAATTCGACATTTTTTTCAAAATTTACTTTTTTGTTGTTTCGTGCTCTTTGATGATAGCTTCAATGATTTGGCTTAAAAGGGCGCCTGAAAATGCATTTTATACATAACCAATGCCAGCTGAAAGTTCTTGGTTTTTTTAAAGGACTGATTTGCTTCAAATCCGCCCCTTTAAAAAAATCATTAGCTATTGCTGGATGAATCAGCTGTTCACAGCATTGTGTCGTGATTTGCAACCTAAACTATATCATTTAGACTGTAGGGGTACTTAAGTGTACATACAGTGTTTGTTACTGTGTGATTTGACTTATTTTCGCCATGGAAATTATTCCAAGTCCTAGAAAAAGGAAACAAAGTAATGGTAGATTCGATAAAGTGGAACAGTTTTTTCCAATGAGGGGACACAGCTTTCTCCCTTTTTTCCGAGATTTCGGTATAATTTCTAGGGCCCTAAAAACCCATGATCGACTTTATGACATCCATCAACTAACCGAGCTTATTATTACAAGCTCAAACTAGGATAAATTCATTGTAAGAGAAATCTTCAATGCTATGAAATCTATGATTTTAAAACGTGGAGTAGCCAACACTACAAAAAGTCTTCCATTTCTGCAGAAACTAGAGGAAAAATACCCCTAAAGAACAAAAGGTATACTTCTCCATTAGCAATCTTTTTCATTCTGTTTATGAACACAATGAAAAAGGCTATGTCAAGGGATTTAGCAATATACATGGTTTGGTCTGTCATACCTTCTTCATGGCCAAACACCATGGTGATGTACCACAAGCAAACAGAATAGCTTACCCCAGTGGCAAAGTTTCACTTGAAAAAGCCAAAGTTGATGACCTCAAAAAATTGAATGAATTAATACCCGACTCATTTCATGATTTTTATGGTGAACTGTACTCTTGGCCCACCAATGAAAGTGAAAATCTCCCTGATAGTGACTTTGGAAATGATGACGAATAAATAATTTCATAATACCCAGGCTCCATGATTTTTTTAAGGTTTTTCAGTTGTAATCATAACATGCAATTATGTAACAGCATATATTTTCGAAGGCCGTCGGCTGAAACAGTCAACCTATTGCTGACCAACAGCTCCGGGTGGATGAGTCGGTAATAGTCAGAGCACTTCTTTGCTCTAGGGTTGAGAAATCGGCCCTGAAGGCGGATGAACTATACTAGTATAGTCAACGGCATAGGAATGCGGAAGACAAGGAGAAATCCACCGCATTAAAGATCCTTAAGGATATTCTTGGACACCTTTTTGTCCTGGGGTTGAGAAATCGGCCTCAAAGGTGGATAAACCAGTTCGAATGGTAAACGGCATAAGGATGTAGATGGCAACAGGCAACCGCTACATTAAAGATCGTGTATGATTTGCCCTGGTAGAATCATGATGGCAGGCATCAGAATAAATTTTCTGGAGTTTCAAGTCCCCCAATCGGATCTCTGGGGGGGACAGTTTTGATGAATGCTTCCAAGATTAAAGCTCTTCGAAGTAAAGTGAAGATAGGTACCTGGAATGTAAGAAGTATGCTTGAAATTGGTAAGGTGCACAATGTTATCCAGGAGATGAACCGCCTAAGTATTCAAGTAGTGAGTGTCAGCGAGTGTAGATGGAAAGATAATGGACAAAGAGATATTCTTGACAAAACTGTTTATTACTCAGGTAGTACCGATGGCTCAAACTCCAATGGTGTGGCTGTAATAATAGATCAATCCATTAAGAAAGCAGTAAAGAACTTTTTACCTTTGTCAGATAGAGTAATGCTTCTTCAATTGAACTTAGACATTGGCATTCTTAATCTCATTCAAGTCTATGCCCCAACTGCGGAAAAGGGAGATGAAACTATTGAGGAATTCTATGAAGACGTCAGTAGAGTGATGGAAGTAACCAGACATCAAGATGTTACTATAGTAATGGGTGACTTGAACGCAAAGATTGGACAGTGTCAAAGTAACAAATGGATTGATCGTTTTGGATTGGGAGAGCGGAATAAGAGAGGAGACCACCTCCTTCAGGAGTATAATATGGTTATTACAAATACTATATTTGAGCTACCTAAGAGACGGTTGTATACGTGGAGATCACCACAAGACTCAAAAGACAGAATAGTTCGAAATCAGATTGATTCAGTCATGATTAATCAGAGGTATAGAAATGCTGTCAAAAGTGCTAAAACATTTCCGGGTGCAGATGTTAATTCTGATCACAATCTTCTGGTGGCAGAGATCAGAGTAAGGCTGAAGAAAACAATGCCGAGGCTGAAGAAAACAAATGTATATATGCGTATTGATGCCAAGAAGCTCATGAATGTCACTGTTAAAGCAAGAGTTTCTCGAGAAATGAATGATAAGCTAGAATCTATAAATGATCAAGTCTGTCTAATTGATGAGCCAGAAATGATATGGGAGGAGTACAAGACTGCACTATTACAACCAAGTAGGAAGTATCTCAAGTGTGAAAGGTCAGATAAGAGTAAACAATGGATGACTGAAGAAATACTCAATCTCATGGAGGAACGACGTCAGTTCAAAGGTGGTGATCGGCAGAAATACAAGGAAGTTAACAACCAAATCCGATACAAATGTAGAAAGGAGAGGGATTCTTGGTTGAAGCAGAAGTGTGAGGAGATGGAACAGCTAAAAGCCCTTAATGACTTTCATAACATGCATAAGAAAATAAAACAGTTCACTGGAGAGCAAAGTAAGAGAGGATACTTGATGACTGATGAAAATGGAAGGATAATTTTGGATGTGAAGGAGCAACTGAAGTCTTGGGAAGAATACATTCGAGGACTTTTTGAGGATGATAGTGAGTTTGTTTGCTGTGATATTGATGAGGACTCTGGTTTGGATATTTTGAAGAGTGAAGTCAAATTTGCCATCAAGAATGTCAAAGGTGGAAAAGCTGTAGGTCCAGACGAACTTCCTGGAGACATCCTCAAACTTATTGATGAAGAGTATGTGGGGATTCTTACACACTTATATAATAAAATCTACAGGACTGGTGTATTTCCCTCCGAATGGTTGAAGTCAATCTTTATCGGTCTTCCAAAAAAGTCCAATGCTAGGAAGTGTGAAGATTACTGTACGATCAGCCTGATGAGTCATACAATGAAGGGATTGCTCAAGATAATTCATAGGATGATCTACAACAGCCTGGAAGAGAATTTATCAAATACTCAGTTTGGTTTCAGGAATGGTTTTGGTACACGGGAGGCTCTGTTTGCTTTCAATGTCATTGTACAGCATTGCCTAGATGTGAACCAAGCAATATTCGCCTGTTTTATAGACTATCAGAAGGCTTTTGACAAGGTACAACATAATAGGCTATTTAAAATCCTGGAAGAGTCTCAAATAGATGCATATGACCTTCGCCTGATAAGAAACTTGTATTATCATCAGAAGGCTACAGTACGGGTGCAATCAGAGTGTAGTGAGGAGCTGGAAATTAAGAGAGGGGTTTGTCAGGGGTGTGTGCTGTCACCGCTTCTCTTCAACATTATTCGGAGAAAATAATCAGCAAGGCCCTGGAAGATGAGACAGGAGGGATAAAAGTCAATGGCATACCCATCAACAACCTGAGGTATGCTGATGATACTGTCCTGCTGGCTGAGAACATGGAGGATCTCCAGAGAATGTTGAATAGTGTCATCACTGCAAGTAAGGAAGCTGGTCTAAGACTCAATGCCAAGAAGACAAAGTACATGATTTTTACTAAAAATGCACCTCCTTTGGATGATCTCTTTGCTGGAGATGAGAGATTGGAGCGGGTAGATGCATACACATATCTTGGGGCCCAGGTAACTTCTAACGCTAATCACTACACTGAAATTAAAATCAGGATAGAGAAGGCACGTGCTGCATTTATCAAATTGAAGAGTCTACTGATATCAAGAGATCTCCGAATGGATCTCCGAATTCGTCTCCTTGAGTGTTTTGTGTTTCCAGTTCTGTTATATGGCATGGAAGCATGGACCTTGAATAAATTATGTGAAAAGAGAATTCAAGCCTTTGAGTTTTGGACCTACCGCAGAATGCTGAGAATCTCATATACAGACCATGTAACAAATGAAGAGGTTCTCAGAAGAATGGAGAAAAGGCCAGAGCTCATAGGTGAAATTAAGGAACGAAAGCTAAAGTATCTAGGTCACGTAATGAGGGGAAAGAAATATGAAATATTACACCTTATCATGTAAGGAAAAATAACAGGCAAGAGATCAGTGGCAGAAGACGAATATCTTGGTTGCGTAACTTAAGGGATTGGTTCCAGTGTACATCCAATGACCTATTCAGAGCAGCTGTAAATAAAATTAAAATCGCCATCATGATAGCCAACCTCCGCCATGGAGACGGTACATGAAGAAGAAGAAGAAGAAGATATATTTTCTATCACATACAAATAATGGTTTCAAACAATACATACTTGAATAATTTTGAAAGAGTTATATAATTTTATATTCCTAAAAACTTCGGATTTTTTAAAAGGCAGATTTTTTAAAAATTCAAAAATTATTTATGGATTACTTCTAACTTTTTTAAGTAACTAAACTGCACTACAATGTTCCTAGTACATACTTCTAATAATAAAAAAATGACAGAAAAAATATATATTGAATAGGAAAGAATAAATTAAGTTTTTCTTTAATTTCCCAAAAATAGTGTTGAGTGCAAATCCGCCCTTTTAAAAAACACTGATTATTATCTTTGACGCATCATCACGTCTGAACTACTGAACGTCTGGACTGATTTACTTGAAATGTTGCATATGAATTCTTAATTAACCGAGGATTCTTATAGGCCTATTCTCAATTCTTCTAAATTTCATTACATCCAGTTTTCAGTTTGTCAATTTTTAAAATAGACCCTTGTGGAGCACGGGTTACCTGCTAGTACAACATAATAATTTCAATGAGTCATCGAATCTGATCTATTTCTTAGACCAGTTATAGAATAGACATGCCCCCACATATTCATACTGAAAGTCGATGAAGCCAACATCTTCTGCCATACTGCCCCATTGTGACGTCATCATCGTATAAAGAACTTTTCTGTAGAGTTTGTTTACATTCTTTTCCATAGCAGATTGTGTCTATTTCAGCGGAAGTGCAGCGGGAGTTTACCATTCTCATAAATAGTAATTTACTTCCATCTGAAATGGACACAATCCAGGCACGGCCCTAGGGACATTGCCGCCCTGGGCGAGATCAGCAACCGCCGCCCCCCCACCCCCTCTCACAAGTGTTTCATCTAATCCCGGGTTCCCTTCCCAGAGCGATCTCCTAACTATTGTGTCTCCACTGTGATGCGATTATGCCATTGGCACCACAGAGTCTCAGTAAACTCTAATTAATTATGTACTAGGAGTCCCAAGTATGAATATCCCACATTTTAAAATTATTTTTGTTTCATAAACATAAAAGGTGAAAGCAAATTTTTCTGTCCGATCACTGATTTTGGCGGAAATAGCTGAAAACTGGAAAATGAACCAAAAATACGAGGTTTTTGTTCCATTCTGTATATAGCACAAGGGAATTTTGAATGAATAATTTGGTTCTGGACTTCTCTTATGTATCCAAATAATATATTATTAAAAATCAGAACAACAATGTAAATTGCAAGCACCAACGTATATAGTGACTGGACTAGTAAAACAAAATATCTGATTAAACTATTTTTTAACCTCACCACTGCTCAAAGAAGGTCGGCCATTTGGGCAAAACTTCTTGGGAGAGGTGAGGCTTCTGACCCTGCAAAGTTTCGGAGGGGCAAAAAGAAAAATCCCAAGAGACCAGAGATGGGTGAAACTCCAGGCACAAATGTGGGTCAAGAGGCTGAGTCAAGGGTGGCCGGGTGCCCTAGAGGCAACTTGACCACCCCTTCCTCAGCGGTAGGACCTTCAAAGAAAGCCAGGAGTGGAACTAATCAGTCTGAAGAGACTGCCAATCATATCACACTGGATTGCAACAAGCAACCAGGTGATGAATGGGATGTTAGTATAGGGAAAAACTTTTGGTTCTTGTAAGGAACACAGGTATTGGTTTGCCTAACTAACATACTACTTGGGAACACAATAAGCTTCGGTTGACGTGTGGGGTTCTTTGAACCTTTACATCCTTGAATCCGTCCCTTCAAAACAATAAACAATAAACTATTTTTATGTTTGAAACAGGTACACAATAAGAAAACAGGCTGTTCAAAGACTAAGAATAAACTTACTTCTGGTGATATTTTTCAAAGTTTTTCGATTTGTATAAATTATCAAACTATCAAAATGAAAAAGTTTTCTTAGGAAACATTTTTTTCCCAATCACTACTTTTTGAGACATGAGCGCCTAAAGTTTAAATTTTTGGGACATTTCAAATTCGGTATGAGATAAATCCATAAAATTCAAAGGATAAATTCTTCATGGTATTGTTGATTGAATAAAACGAACATTTAATGAAAATATCAATTTTTGAGAAAGTTATTCAATTTACTAAAAATTACCAGAAATAACGTTTAGTTGAGTTTTATTTTTGTAAATTGAATAACTTTCTCAAAAATTGATATTTTCAGAAAATTTTTCAATTTTTTTTTATCCAATCAACGATACCATGAAGAATTTATCAAATTGTTAAATTTTGAAAATTCGAAATTTCGAAAATTCCTTCAAATCTCATGAATTTATTTATCTTTTACCGAATTTTAAATGTTCTGTCCCAAAGATTTAAACTTTAGGCGCTCATTATCTCAAAAAAAAAATAATGATCGGAAAAGAATGTTTTTCTAAGAAAACTTTTTCATTTTGATAGCTTGATAATATACAAATCGAAAAACTTTGGAAAATAGCACCAGTAGAAAGTTTATTTTTAGCCTTTGCACAGCATCAAGATGTAGACTGCAACAGAGTATTAGGCCCACTAAACTTGCTAAGTAATTAAAACTACAATTTCTCTAAGTTGTTTAACACACCTGTTTAATTGATTAGAACTCGTCTGACCTTTGCATGGGGTAATTCCTTTACCAGTTCTTCAAGATCTGGTGACTGAACTATTTGATTTTGGCCAGACCTATTTGATGTTTGCTGGGATTGTTGATCATTGTTGACCACTCATTTGTTCATTAGCTCGAGGTTGGAAAAGCTTCTTATATAGTTTCACTATTCACATTTCACATAATTTGATATTATGAATCCATTATTTATTTTTATTTTAAAATTTTCCGTTCCTTAAAATTTGCCGCCTCCAAAATCTGCCGCCCTGGGCGGCCGCCCTATCCGCCTACCCCTGGGGCCGGGCCTGACACAATCTGAAAGTTTTCTATCCGATGCTGACATTACAATGGGGCGATATGGCAGTAGATGTTGGCTTCAGAGGCTAGATTTCCCAGCGTGTCTATTCTATAACTGATCTAAGATCTATTTATAGGTTATGTGCTCTAGCAGTGATGGCTGTTTGTAACTTTGCATATCGGGCTTCCTGCTTATAGCCAGAAAGCCTGCTTACATAGATAGCAATCATTTCCCATTTCCCATATACAGTGTTGCCAAAAAGCGGGTAATGCTGTGGGTAATGACAAATGGAGGGTGAAAACCGAGTAATTGGAAATGAAAATATCAATTTGTTTTTTATTGTATTTTCTCATGTTTTTTGACAGGTGGGGTGGAAATTAAGTAGGGAATTCTTGGTTGAATAGTGACTTTTTTGTTGAATAGGGAATTTTTAGTTTGTTGACAGTAATTTTGACGAAATGCGGGTAATTTCTTGTTCTGGTGGGGGTAATTGGGAAATGTTGGACTGGCAACTCTGCCCATATAGGCCAGTTAGTTGATTTCTAAGTTTAACCATAGATAAAGGATAAGAATAAGATTGACGTATATTTCTTGTCTATGGATTCACCTAACAAGTCAGGGATATGATACCCTCATGTACTTTGTTAGAGTGGTCGTAGATAAATAATAGTGTATACAACAGTTTTATTTATGGTATTCGAAGCACTTGTGAAATTTTTAAGACACACGTTTGCTCACTACACTCTCTCACTTTTGTGTCCTAACTCCACATCAAACTCGTGCTTTCCAATACTACAATAGTATACTATTCATACTATTTATTTATACAATACTCAGTCAAAGACCCCTATCATAAAGCTTTTGTATAAACAACTACTATTTTTACATATATATTTTTTCTGAAATGTTATACGTCATTCTGTCAATGTATTTAATGATAATTATAGGCTTCTTCTTCTTCTTCTTCTTCTTTTTCTCCTTCTCCTTCATCTTATACTCAGAGTTGGCTAATTCTCATCAACCAATCGGAGGCTAATAATATTTTTATTTGTGGCTGACAATTAATTGGTGGAAACGGCCAATGTTTAGATTGATTGTTACATAAATGATCTGACTGATAACATTATTTTTGCAGTGAGATATGCTGCCGCACCTTATGAGTATTTGGCTGAGGAGTTCAATTTGGGAATAACGGGAAATTCTTTCAATACCCAAGCCCATAGATACCAATTAATAGCTCGAAGTGAAATCGATTTGAAAGATATTATTTCAGCTTATGCAAGCAGTTTTGGACATGAGCCGCAGAAAGACATGGTAGGTGGATTACTATCTTTCAATTAATCGTTTGGTAGGGCTACCTGAATGTATAATATCAGAGAATCACTAGTACCATAGAGAAACAATAGCGTAAATAGATATATCATGGTATAGGGAGTTTATGTCGTAACTTTTACTGTTATCTCAAGCCGATAGTCCACATAGTTCTTTCCCATGGAGCTGTGAGACACTGGTAGTCTCTCATATTGTGCCGTTCATACTCTCTCACCCCAACATAACAGTAGAAATCGACAATAATCAACAGTAATCAGCTTGAGATAACAGTAAAAGTTACGACATAAACTCCCTATACCATGGGATATCTACTTACGCTATTGTTTCTCTATGCTAGTACCCTCATGATCTATCTATCTATACTTCTATTCTTTTAATGGGAGGGATAATTGACCGAAGCATAGCTGAGGTCTTAGATTCAACTCAATCGGCTTTTGTCTGTTTGTTTGTACCGCAGTTATTGTCCGATTTGGATGAAATTTGATATGCAAGTTCTTTGAAACAAGGCGCATAAACGTATGTGTAACGATTTTTGGTGAGACCTCCAGTTGTTTGTAATATTTAAAAAACCGTAAACTAACCTCAAATGTTACTTTTTCGTATCTTTGAAAAACAGCAATTCATGTTCCTACTTTTTCGCATAAAATTAATCAACTAATAAATCAACAACTATTTTAGTTTTGGACAATATTATTCTTAACATCATAAACATTTCTTTAATCTCCAACTTCTTTTATTCATAACTATCAGTTATTATTTCAGTTATTTTTCAACTGAATTCCAGTTTATCAGTAAATCAATAATTTATTATTGTATTGTATGCATTTTTATGCATTTTTGTGTTGCTCTACAGTGTCAAGTCTTTTGTTTTCCTTTAGGTATGAGATCGGAAACCGATTTGTGAGCATTAACATTCTGCATAGGCATAACAAGCCATAACATTGAATCCACTTTTCATGAAAAACATCATTAGCAACCTCCTGTAATTGTCACCAACAAACCCATCTTATTTAGAATCATTTTCCGTCTCACCATTGTCTATGAGACGATTCATCATCCAAATTGCCTACTGCATATTCAATTCTTCCGTCAGTTGACCGATTTCTTATAATTAATTATTAGAAAAGTTGTAATATATGTTTATATTGTAAATATGGAGACGATATAAAGGTACCTCCTTGATAAGTCCGGTGTCCCTGCAAACAGTGTCTCTAGCACTTAAATAATGAGAAAATAATAGATGACATGACTAAATCTTCACAATATACTGTACTTACTGTACTGGCCCTTCTCATCAGATTGAAAGTTGTAATCATGAGCGAGGTCTACTGTTCGCAGAACTACTAGTCTATATTATATTAAAACTGCAATTGACAAAATTTCACAGTCAATACTGCTTTTTGTCAGATCAAAGTAAACACATATTCAGTTAGAGAACACATTATATACCCAAAAATATATTTGGAGCTAGCAGGAACCCGTGCTTCGCAAGGATCTGTTGTAAAACTTGACGTAATGAAATTTTGAAGAATTGAAAATAGGCCTGTAACCATCCTTGGTTAATAAAGAATCTATATGCAAAATTTCAAGTTAATCAGTCCAGTAGTTCAGACGTGGTGATGTGTCAAACATAATTTTCCCATCCCGTACATACATAAGCCAGCTCTTTACTTTATATAATTATTATATATATAGTTAACGACTGCAAGAGATAGGACTGTGGAAAAGAATAGTGGTGAAAGTATGATAGCGCCAGAAGTGTCTCAAACACACTAGTAGGTACTACATGAACTTTTTGAAAGTGATTTGAAAAAATGTTAAAACAACAGAACTGAATCCTTATCATTCTACCTTCATTTAGAGACGAGGCTTTTGTTTGAGCCGAATGAAAATCGATTTATAAAAAAATGAATATCTGTTTGTGTGTTTGTTTGTATGTTTGTTTTTTCCCTGTAGACTTGAAAACTACTTGACATAATGGCATGAAACTTTGGGAAAATGTTGTGTGAATATTGGGGATGGTTTCTGAACAGAAATTTTAATAGGGGGGCTAATAATAATTATTCAATAATTCATTTTACAGACCTATGTTTTCGAAATTTTCGGCCAAGCAGCTACCGAAGAGCGGGAAGATGATCATGATTCAAGATCATATTATTGTGATAATATGATTTAGCATCTAAAGTTACCAGCTGTAATAAACACGTCACCCTATGATAAATTGTGTACTGGTATTAAACCGGTAGTTTGGAGTTGAAGTGTAGTTGATTGGTACCAGCTGTTGATAATGGTTCCTTAGAAGACCTATACAAATAATTATCACTCCCCTATCATTGAGAAACTGGAAAATGTTGAAAAGAAATATTCACCTAATGAAAGAGAGTTGTTCATATTATATTCATTAATTACTGAAGAATAAAGAATAATTCAAATTTTTTTGAATTTAGCTTAGCCTATATTCATCCTAAAATGGAAAGAATATGATTCATCGTACATCGCATATTTCCTGGACCATATATCGACAATCTACAGCTATGAAAACATTGAATTCATCTTTGAAACACTGATTTAACCTTTCTTTTTTTCAATTCAGAACTTTACTGATAGATATTACTACCAATTGATTAAGAAGAATAACATGTTTTCGGAATAATGAATGCTGCATGACTAAGCATATAGGAAGTCCGTATTGAGACGTGAATGAAAATATTGATTGTCAGATAAATTTCATGATTCACCAAATAAAGTCAAGTGTGACATGAGATACATTGGCGGTACGAAGTTTGTCGGGAAAGCTAGTTGTAAATTAAGCTTTATTATTAATAGTCAACGCTGAAAAAGACAGGCTCAATCACCAGAAATACTATAAATTCTATGAGGGAGCAGTAAGCCATTAATTTTGAGTAGTTCAATAATTACTTCCATTATGGACAATCAATACGTATGAAATTTATTAGCTACCATACAGAATGAAAAACTTTTGATTGCAATGACCCCGACTACTATATTATGATTAACCATTTGGATAAAATATAAGGAATCACTCGCATCTCTCATGAACCCATAATTTTTATTCACAAAATATTAACAAAAAATTTATATATCAAGTTATATTCAATAAACTCACGGCTAGTACTCAAGTTTGTCTTTTTCTGGATATGCTACAAATAAATGTATGTATATGTTTGACATTTTGTTTCTGTAATCTTGTTGTCTATTAAGAAAGTTATCAATGTGATGGCAATAAAATTTGAATTTGGAAAAAGAATTATCAACAAACTCCTAACCAAAGAAAATCTTTGTGCTCTGTTCTAATCAGAATGTATGAGACTCCATATACAGCTGATAGAAGGCGCGAACCGAACTTGCCAAGCATACAACAATGGAACAAACACGTGGCAAGCTTGCGCTCTCAATCAACAGAAAATTCAATTTGATCAGCCGATTGATGAAATTGTTTTAAGCTTTCCAATAATTACAACATATGTTAGAATATCATGTGTCAATTATCTCAGAAGAATAGATTATTATGTTGCTTTGGCCTGCGATCTGTATAAATGTCCTGTAACAACTAAAGCTGCGTCCAAACATGCTGAACCGAACTTCGAACCGCGCAGCAAACCGTGCATTCCTCCGAACATCTTGCCTTTCAGTGAACATGAGCTTCTGTTTCATAATGTTAAAAATCAGCTGTTAATCATTCGCCGTACCGTACTCCGAACCATTCGCCGTGCCGCTTGCCTCTGTTCTAACTGTTCGCCTCACCGCACTCCGAACGCTGAACTTTTCAGCCAATCAGAGCCCTCGATTACAATTCGCCGTGCAGCTCGCCGTACAATATTTTGGCTATCCATCACAAGTGGAAAACATGCGAACATGAATACAGAGTTATATGAACCAGTTTTTATTTGATTAAATTCATGTTTTGAACAATTCATTGTTACGAATGATAAACTGATAGGAGCTTATAAATATTTCCTAATTCAAATGAAATAACTTCTGAAAAAAATAATGATTGGATAAAAATACCAATATTAAATTATTGTTAGCAAAAACTAAGTACCGGTACATCGACAATTCATTCAACTAATTATTTACTGATAAAATTATAATATTTTTTTTATTGATAATCAATTTCATCAACTAATCATAGACTGACTGAAAAAAGTACTTCAATTTCCATGAATTCAATTAATAGAATTACCGGTATATGAATCTAAAGTGTAGGTCATATCTAAATTCACAAAGAGTTCGATTCTTGTTGGCAAGAAAGATGTTATTCAATTCAGAAATCATTGTTATTTTACTAAAAAATAGGATAAAATGAATAGTTTCCCTTTCAGGGGGAGTTTGACAACCCACAAAACTCATTTTTCATTTGAAGAAATATCGAAAAAGAGCATAGGACCTTATTTTTTGTTCAGCTTGCCATAATACCCCTCATTTCAATATTAAAATTTTTGACTGTCTTTACAGTGAGTCAATCATTCTATCAAGGCTTGAATAATTTTGAAATTGTAATTAAATAAAAATGGTAGAGAAAAATTATCATGTAAATAAACACCTTTATTCAAAGGCATATTAACTGCAAGCGTTTTTATATTGCCGATATAGCATCGATAAAATTGCAGATTGATTATTTAGCAGTCTCAAAAAACTGTTCTATAGTGAGGTCCACGTTATAATGACAGTATTTGATCAACTTTGGTTTTGCTATCCTTGTCTATCATTTGACAAAACCGGTGGTAATATCCTTTTCTAGGTACACAACGATGCCAATTATGTTTTTGACAGTGTGGAAATATAATTAATTAATACAGAGAATCGGCATCGCTATTCTTCTATCTTTATCCACTGCCATTATCATGTGGACCTCACTATAGCTGAAATAGTATATTTTGCACCTAGAGCAGAAAATGAGATTTTTCCAGCTCGAAATCGGTTTTCAAGTCCGAGGCCGTAGGCCGAGGACTAGAAAAGATTGAGAGCTGGAAAAACATTTTTGCCCGTGGTGCGAACGATATTTTTCGCCACACTACAGGTATTGCTGACAAAATAAATAGTCTAAAGAATACAAAATAAAGAACACTCGTTAAGCTATCGTACCTATCTCTTGATTTTAGTAGTAGAAGATTTGCAGTCAGGATTTCAGATTCTTTTAAAATTCCACTTGGAATACCACAGTCATCTTCAAGCATTTTTGAAAATTCGGAATGCACTATTCAACAATAAATAATTGAATAAAACTGGTTGCGAAGCGAATTAGTTTGATTCGAAACTGGAACTGAAATCATGGCGACTTTAGCTGATGATGAAAGTGGCCACTCGCCCGATCTAGCGGATGACTTATTAACTACTTCCATGAGCGGCTGGAAAGAGACAACTTTCTGGCCTAGCCCGGAAAAGAAACCCTTTTCTGACGTCGTCTGCAAACAAGGTCTTTCAGATCTACGTAGGGACTGGAAAACAGCTGCTTTCTGTGCAGTGTGGCGAAAAATTAATAATCCATGCCACGTGTAGGCCTATACATTGCATCAGGAAAACGAAGATCAAAACTATGGTTTTCCTAAACATATGTTTTTGAGATAATTTCTTTGATGCATCTGTTCCACTTTCACCATTAAAAGAGTTTGTGAAAATGAAAATATTCATTGATTACCAAAACAATACTATTATTATATTCATCATGATAATTAATTATCGAAACAATACTTTTATTACATTAATAATAATGATAATAATATTATTAAACATATTTATCAATTATCAGAACAATATTATTGAGGTTAAGTGGAATCAGGTAGAATGCAATAATAGAACAGATGTTCTTTTTCGAATTTCTATCATATTATTATTTTGTTATTTTCAATGATTACAACATATGTAAGAATATCACATAATATATAAATAAACCAGCAGGAACCCGTGCTTCGCAAGGATCTATTTTCAAACTTGATAATCTGAAAACTTGACGTAATGAAATTTTAAATAACTTAAAATAGGCCTATAACCATCCTTGGTTAATTAAGAATCTAGCCTATAAGCAAAATTTCAAGTTAATTAGTCCAGTAGTTCAGACGTGATGATGCGTCAAACATAATTTTCCTAACCCATACGTGTAATCCAACTCTTTATTTTATTATAGATATAGTTAACGATTGCAAGAGATAGGAGTGTGGAACAGAATAGTTGTGAAACTATGATAGCGCCAAAAGTGTCTCAAACACAATAGTAGGTACTACATGAACTTTTCGAAAGTGATTTAAAAAAAAATGTTAAAACAACAGAACTGAAAGTTGTCAACCTTATTATTCTACCTCCATTTAGAGAGGCTTTTGTTTGAGCCGAATAAAATCTTCTATCTTCTATATATATAAAAAAATGAATGTCTGTTTGTGTGTTTGTTCCCTATGACTTGAAAAATACTTAACATAACGGCATGAAACTTTGGGAATATGTTGTGTGAATATTGGGGATGGTTTGTGACCAGAAATTTTAATAGGGTGGCTAATAACTATTATTTATTGATCTACTTTACAGGCCTATGTTTTCGAAATTGTCGGCCTAGCGGCTACCGAAGAACGGAAAGATGATCATGATTCAAGATCATATTGAGATAATATGATTTAGCATCTAAAGTTACCAGCTGTAATAAACACGTCACCCTATGATAAATTGTGTAGGCTACTGGTATTACAACGGTAGTTTGGGGTTGAAGTGTAGTTGATTGGTACCAGCTGTAGACAATGGTTCCTTAGAAGACCTATACAAATAATTATCACTCCCCTATCATTGAATAACCGGAAAATGTTGGAAAAAATTATTCACCTCATGGAAGAGAGTTGTTCTTATTGCATTTATTATTACTGAAGAATGTCAGAATAATTCACAATTTTTTTGAATTTAGCTTAGCTTATTTTCATCCTGAAAATCCTAAAATGGAAGATGGAGAGAATATGTAATTCCTGGTGATGATTCATTGTACATCGCATATTTCCTGGACCATCTATTGACAATCAACAACTATGAAAACATCGAACTCATCTTTGAAACACTAATTTATCCTATCTATTTTTTTTTTTAATTCAACACTTTACTGTTAGATATTACTACCAATTGATTGAGAAGAATATGTTTTGGGAATAATGAATGCTGCATGACTAAGCACATAGGAATTCCGTATTTAGATGTGAATGAAAATATTGATTGTCAGATAAATTTCATGATTCACCAAATAAAGTGAAGTTTACATTGACTTTTGGCGGTACGAAGTTCGCCAGGTAAGCTAGTTGTAAATAAAGCTTTATTATTAATAGTCAACACTGAAAAAAGACAGACTCAATCATCAGGAATACTATAAGTTCTGTGAAGGACCAGTAAGCCATTAATTTTGATTAGTTTAATCACTTACATTATGGACAATCAATATGTATGACATTTTTATTAGCTACAAAATAAAAAACTTTGAAGTGACCCCGACTACTACAATATGAATAACCATTTAGATCAAATAAAATATATTACTCACATCTCTCATCAACTCGTACTTCTTGTTCACAAAATATTAACACAAAAATATGAGTTACATTGAATGAACTCACGGCTAATACTCAAGTTTGTCTCTTTCTGGCCATGCTACAAATGAATATAGGTTTATGTTTGACATCTTGTTTTTTAAAATCTTGTTGTCTATTAAGAAATTTTTCAATGTGATTTTTGTTTGCAATAAAATTTGAAAAAAAGAATTATCAACAAACTCCTAACCAAAGAAAATCTCTGTGCTCTGTTCTAATCGGAATGTATGAGACTCATACAACAATGGAACAAACACGTGGTAAGCTAGCGCTTTCGATCTATGGAAAATTAGATTCAATCAGCTGATTGATGAAATTATTTTATGCTTTCCAATGATTATAACATATGTTGGGATATCATGTGTCAATTATCTCAGTTCCATATGGCATTCACCTTACCATGTTCATAAGCTTACTTAGTTGGATCCTTTTTCATCCTTTGAAACCCTTAGAGGCAAAATATCTCAAAATCCGTTCTTAGTGCGCATCTAGCATGTTTGAAGAATATTTGTGCAAAGTTTCAAGTCAGTAGGATAATTAGTTTGGGCTGGAGTGTGATTTTCCATGAAAATTTTCGAAAACTACCCTCTTCTGGACCCCTATGAGCTCCTGGTCGGAATTTTTCTGCATAGGTCCAAGTTTTTTCCATAGCTGAACAAAAAAGTTCCTTATGACTTTGCTGTGAAATGAACGGTTAAAAAGTACTAAATTTTGGGGGGGGCCCAGCTCCCTCAGGGGGACAAATCCTTTCTTAGTGGATGTTTTGAGGCTACCATAAACAATTGTGCAAAATTTCAAGTTTTTAGGCTTAGTAGCTTGGGCTGTGGTGTGATCTCAGTCTGTCGGGGCTTAGCCTTTTATAGATATAGAGAGAGAAGAAGAAGAGAAGAGATGGGCAATTATCTTGTCTAGTAACCAGCTTCATGGAAGCAGAAACAAGCTCAACTGGGTCTATTGCAACAACAATTTTCTTTCACTACAGTCACGATTGATTGGAATCATTGTGAAAATCTATTAACAATCTTGAGATAAATAGAGTGAGAAATACCACTTGAGCATAGTACAGCACTCTATGCTGCAGATTTAGAGCATGCAATCAATTCAAAATCAAGTCCTTACTTATAAGATTAGTCCGAACTTCGTTTTGGGCGAACAGCTTGTCTTAGAATCGGTGTTTTCATGGGTGAGATGCATAACTCAGCTGCGTTTGGCAACTGTAAGTGTATTTTATCTGAAAGATAAAAGGAGAGAGGAGTTTACATAGCCATGGAGTTTACATACAAGCACTGTCGTCCAATCTGCAATGTGCGAGAGGAGGAAACCACAGTTCATTTCCTAGTCAGGTACCCTATGTATCCTGATGTGAGACACAATTTATTGTGAAAGTATACAAATAATATTGTTGAACATGACAATTGAGTAATGGTTCTCCTTTCAAATGTTTCTTTGGATAAAATTTGAGACATTACAAATTCATGGTGAACGCTTTAAGATGACGTAACTATATTCTAGAAACAGGCTAAGGTATTTAGGGCGATTACTGGATTTGCAGGGGAATTATTTTCACAGTATTTACTATCTATTGTGGTTGCATGTGTTGGAATATCCAATTTATGGAGCCTACATCTGTTAATATTGTATATTATTTATCATATGAGTTTAATTGTCGCTAAGTTGCTATTTGTTTATTTTGAGGATTTATGTTTGTTATAGCATTACTTTTCCATTATTACTTCTAATTGACGTGAATGTACAATCAATTTGAATGAGCTGAGACTCTTAAAAAAATAAAATGATTATTTATTATCAGAGTTTGGAAGAGACTTCTTTCTCTTCATACTATCCTTTAGAAAAAGAAAAACAGAAAAACTTACACATACGACGACGCGCAATACAAAAGGAACATTTCTTCAAAATCTCATGAAAATCTGTTCATAAAATCTGTTGAATGCTTCGCATACATAGACAAAATCAAACCTGGTCAAGTTAAGACTTCACCCTCACTCAGGTTTGTGAAATACTCCTATATGATACATAAAGTAATTGGACAGAAATCTTTGCTATTTATTTGAAATTTGTGCTTATCATTTCCAGGACTCATGGGCTAAAGACGAATATACTGATTTATTTCTGGCTGTTCTTAATGGAAATCCTCCAAAGAAGTAGTATCCTTCCTGTTTATTATAATATTATACTTAAATTTTCCAAACTCATTTTGAATTCAACAAGAAATAATGTTTTGAATTGAATACTACATTTACTACAATAAATACTACAATAGTATGTGACTTATTGTGTTCCAACTTTTAAGAATAAAGTTCCAGTTCGACTTTAAGTGGATCATTCTGTGAGAGTTTTTCTCTATTGATGTTTTTTCTTCCTTCTCTGTTTACTCACACATGATGATACTATTAATATAATTAAGGTTTTGTAACTGGTGGAGGTATTTTCAACCCTACAACACACCTGACATCATTTCTGTAACCGGTGATATCTTTGTCTCATGACTTGATTAATCTTCCAAAATATGAAATATATAAAAATACATGAGGTTTGATAGACATTCTTGCAGTCTCTACCACCGCTGCGCACCAATGTAAACGGAGGAGGTATTTCTTCTCTTCTATAATATTTACCAAAATTATGCTTTCAAATCTCTATTTGAATCCTTGATTGGTTGGGAGCTTTTAGTGGATTCATTCATTCAAATGCACAGATTATCATCATTAATCAATTGTCACCTATTTTAGCAACTGGCAACTACGAGCCAGGAACTTCAATGAAAAATACTAATAAAATCAAACTCCAGGTTTATTGAACTCTAAATAGGTAGAATGAATTAATGAAAGTCAGGTAACATGTCAAATTTTCAAACAGATCGAAGTTATTCAGCAATCGATTCAGGTCAAGAAGACGTACTCAATCTATAATCTATACATTTTGGGAACCTGCTAACTTGCTGCATTTTAATTTGAGCCTCGGTCATTCTATGAAATCAAATTTTGAGCTTGATAAGAAAAACAACAAAAGTTCGGCACTCACCATTTTAACAATATTCAAACTTGGACTCTTCAGAAACACTCACATACGCTTCAATAAAACTCACTATACTTGAACTCACACGCATAAAAAATTTCCTGATTCTACTACTCCTACTAACTCTATAAAATTTCGTTTCCTATTCAACTAGATAAAAATTACTGATAGCTGAAAACCTAACAATTTGTCCCTCTGAATGGGAAATGGGCCCATTCAGAGGACCACTCTGAATGGGCCCATTTCCCATTCAGAGGACCGAGGCTCGCACACAGTTACATGATGTTTTTCCGATTACATCTCAATTTTAACTGTGGCCCTCTCACTGAAAATTATTCCCCCTCCATGAGCGTTGAGCATAACTTGCAGTGGAAAAGCCAAAGCTGCAAAAAGATCAATGCTCATGAAATTTTCAAATACAGTGGCTTTCTCGACATGAAATTGGAACTGCATTTGAAAAATGCACGAAAATTGCTTTAATTAATTAAACTAAGCAACAAGTTAGCAAATTCAAGCAATACAGAGTCAATTCTCACACTTAGAACGCAGGGTTCAACATACAGTAGAAATCAAAGTTCAAAACCAGAAAAATAATATAAGATACACAAAAACAACTACAATATACCCACTCAATATTAACACTATTACAGTTCTAATTATGTTATTGGATATAGAACTCATTTTTTCAATTATTATTGTACCATTAAGCTTTCATGAACGTCCATAAACGTCCATAACTTGGTACATTTGTATTTTAATGACCTTGGGTGAATAATACTTGGAGGTTACTTTATTTTATTTTTGAACCTCATAAGAAGAATATTATCTATTAACATGACAAACCCCAAATAATAATAGTTTCAGATTAAAGGGGAGAAGATAATTTTCAACTCACAGCTAACATAATAATAATTTTTCAACTGATTTCGTCTGATAGTGTAAAGACGCCGAGCAGATTACGTACATGCCCAGGGACCCCCTCACCACCACCTAGTTAAACTAGCGTACCTACTTCCTAGAAGTAGGGATAGCCCAAGGCGAATAGAGAAAGAAAAGAAAAACCTTTCCCTATTCGCCTTAGGGATAGCCTTCTATTCCCCCCCCCCCCAGATCAAGCCGATTAAAATTTATAGATAATATTTTCTCGTGAGATAAGCTGATTGATTGAACAGCTGAACATAATTCTGTCTCTCTCCCACACAGGAACTCGCATATTCTGTTATTGACAAACGACGAAATTAACATCTGATTTTCCAAGAATGAATAATTATTATCATTTTCATATCCTTTAGCGAGTTTTCCCAGGGATGAGACCTATAATATAGTCCTATCGAATTTTTATATCATAAACCTGCACAATAACCAAAGCTGTTGCCCACAGCCCTGTGCTTGAAATGATGTCAGATGTCATGAGCACGGAGTTGGTTTTAACTAAATCTTTCTCTGTTAAATTCTGCTATAGAGAAGAGGCAGCCTTCTCTGGTACACAGATGGTTCTCTTATTAAAAGGAAATCTGACAACGGGGTGTACAGTGATTCACCTAGAACACAAGTTTATGCAAGTCTGGGACAACACTGTACCATCTTTCTGGCAGAGATTTGGGGCATCATAACTTGTGCCAAAATAGTCTTGGCTAGACGCTATTGCATAAGCATAATAGTAATCCAGTCAGATTGTCAGGCAGTCCTCAAGGCTCTTGACTCCAATGAAATCAAGTCCAAATTGGTGTGGGAGTGCCACAAAACACTCAGCAGGCTTGCAACACGCAACTCTGTGCATCTTGGTTGGGTACCTGGCCGTCTAGGCATAGGAGGTAATGAGCGTGCAGATGAGCTTGCAAAGCAGGGTTCTAGTATGCCATTCCTTGGCCCAGAGCCGGGCTGTGGCATAAGTAAAACAACTGCCTTACACATAATAAGTGAATGTCCCAGGGACTTACATCACCAGCAATGGCAGGGTCACCCTGGTCAAGCACATGGCAAAAGGCTGCTGGCAGACGCAAGCCCTCGCTTCACCAGCTGGCTGGTGAGTCTGAATAGAGGTCAGGTCAAGCAGTTGAATGCCCTGATTCTGGACATGGCCACTTCAGGAACATCTCCACACAATTGGACTCAAGAATGGAAGTCAGATCAGTAGGCTTTGTAATCAGTCTGAAGAGACTGCTAAGCACATCATACTGGATTGTGAAAGTCTTGGAGCTTGAAGAAGGGATCTGTTTGGCTGCAAGCAACCAGGTGAGGAATGGGATGTTGGAAAGGGGGAAAAACTCCTGGACCTTGTAAAGGACACGGGAGTTGGTTTGCCTAAGAAACATACTTTGGGACACACAATAAGCTTCAGTTAACGTGTGAGGCTCTTCGAACCTTTTGATCTTTGAATCTGTCCCTACAAAAACATAAACATACTATGTTCCATATTCCGTGAAAATCGTTTTTGAGATCCGTTGGGAATAAAAAACCATGAAAAGAAAAAAATATATATATATATATAGCGAAGTGAGCAATTTCTGTATATATATAATACAGAAATTGCTCACTTAATATAATAGGATAAGAATAGTTAATGTATTAGTAAGAATAGGTCAACGCACTCAATACGAAAACAATGTTATATTCTCACACTAATGCAAATCAGATTATATTGTCAAAACGCGCATAAAGCAAAAATCCAGGATCAAAAACAGAACATTTTAGGCTGGCCACTAACGGTAGAACATTCATGTGTGCGCACACACACACATGTTTATCATGCATGTATTGTCATCAGCGAGAGGTTTCTAACATAAAATAAACAAATAATAACAATTAATAAACCACTGGAAAATTAGAAAAATACGGTAGTGATGATAGATAGATAATTCAACCTCAAATAGAGTAGCAAAGAAAAAATACACTACAAAAAATTGGAGGTACAAAAACCTAACCTCCAATTCTCTCGCTGTAATGACTCAGCAATGTATGATGACATATGTATCATGCATGTCCTACCGTTAGTGGCCAGTTTGAGTGACAGAAATTATTGAAATCCATGTCAACTCATCCATTAGTATCTATCATAATGATTTCCTGGCGCTTACAAAAGTCCCAAATCTGCTAATTCTGGAACAAAATATTGAAGTTAGAGAATAGCTTAATAGCCTGAATAATCTCTGCAGTCACAAATGGTAATTAACAACAAATGAAATCACTTTGCATTTGATAGAAGATTGGAGTTAGCTCCACTTTACTCTCCTTATCTGTAATATAAAGAGTCATATGTATGGTAACCCTTCAATGAGTTGGAGCCTGTTGTAGAATGCTATAATACTCCAAATTTCAGGTAAAGTTATTGGTCGAATACTCTACCTTTTGACGTACAACTGAATTTCAACCCCTCATAAGGGGATGAATTTGGGGTTGTAACTCGAATATTTCAAGAGTAAACACCCATTGTGTGGTACATCATTTTGAAGGTCTTTTCAAAACAAGAAAGATTACAACAATAAAAATGTTCTATGATACTTATATCCAAAATGGCGGCTGATTGAAGTTTCAGTTTTCACTTGAAACTTCAGTCAGCCGCCATTTTGGATACAAGTATCATAGAACATTTTTATTGATGTCACCTTGCTTGTTTTAAAATGGTCTCTGAAATTACCAGAATGTCTCTGTATTTGAGTTGCAATCACTCATTTCTTTAAAAACAAAAAATTCAATCAGCCGCCATATTGGATACAGATATCAGAGAGCTTTTATTTATTTATTCTTACAAAAATATTGATGCCATCCTTCTCTTCTCGAAAAGGACTTTGAAATAATGCACAACACAATGGGCGTTCACATTTTTTGAAATATCCGAGCTACAACCCAGAAGTCACCACCTTATGAGGGGTTGAAATTCAGTTGCACATAAAGAGGTGGAGTATTTGAACAATAACTTATCCTGAAACTTACAGTATTATATCTACAACTCATTTGAGGGTTCCCATACATATGAGTATATATTCATTTACCGATATATATATATATATATATATATATATATATATATATTATATATATATATATATATATATTATATATATATATATATATTTATATATTTATGTATTTATATACCGAGACTCACTCGGTATATATTCATATAATTTATTGATATTTCTTTTTTCCAGCAAATGCTTTAAACAAGATTTCTGACTTTGCAGCTTTGTTGAGACTAGTTAGGAGGAGAACATATCAAAAGTCCCAATTCCTAACTCATGTGCTAAGGGATGAGGGTGGTTTAAAAGTTTCATATTTCAGCGTTTTGCTTCCACGCTCATATCTTGAGATCAATGCGTTCAACCGACAAAACTAACTATTCAAAAATAGAGCTTGATAAATTATATAACACTTTTTGCTCAGTGGAATTTTGTGATATTTCCAATAGTTCCCAAGATATTCGCTCTTGAAGGTGTGTAATTGTTAAAGTAGCAGGTTTTTATCCAATGTTTTCTCTTTCAGTGCTCATAACTCTTCAACAATATATCATAAAAACTTATCCCTATTGTGGGTTTGTAGAGCATCGAATTGTCTTTGAAATTATATATTATTTTACTATTCCAAGTTTTCCTTTCATTGTTATAGCAGCTTCAATGTAGTGAGTGAAATTTCCATTGCTGCAACAATTGATCGTTTGACAATGACATTTGAAGGGAGTGTCTGTGACACAATCTTTGACTTTGCAACTTAATTTGGACTAGTTAGCAGGTGAACATAGCAAAAGTGTGCATCTTTATCCCCTTTGTTGAAGGTGTGGAGCCGCTGAGTTGACACTTGTTGCAGAAATGAAAATTTCACCCCCTTTTGATATGTTTACCCCCTTACTACCCTTGACAAAACTGTGGGGTCAAAAATTGTCTTCCAAACATTTACCTCTATAGCCTTTTTTGAGCATTCATTGCCTCGACTATTGGCTTGAATCTGTGATATTAATTTTTTCTCTGATGCGGTTCATATAAAAATGTCAGCAATACTTTGAGGGGAATCGTTGGTGTTATTTATAACTATCAGGTAACCCGTGCTCCGCAAGGGTTCAATTAGAAACTTGACAAACTGTAAACTTCTTCTTCTTCTTCTTCTTCTTCTTCTTCTTCTTCTTCTTCTTCTTCTTCTTCTTCTTCTTCTTCTTCTTCTTCTTCTTCTTCTTCTTCTTCGCCCATTGTGCAAACTGTAAACTTGAACTTCTAAAATCTTGAAGGAATTCAAAATAGGCTTATAACCATCCTCGGTGAATTAAGAATCTATATGCAAAATTTCAAGTTAACCAGTCTGGTAGTTCAGACTTGATGCGTGAATTTCCTATCCCGTACGTGAATAAACCAATTCTTTCTTTTATTTTAGAAGTCTCTAGCAGACTTAGCTACTAAAAATGCTGCAGTGAACATTTAGTGAGCTGTGCTTTCCATGTACGAGCTAAAACAACTTAAAATAAACATTGTTTTGAGAGCTGAAGAATAGACATGATTTGGATTTTAAACCATTCACATTGGATAGAGTGAAGAAATTTGAAATTCCTCGTACAATAATTATGTTTCTAGGAGTTCGAGGATGTATAAATAGTATTTCCAGGACTGAAAAGTGGTATGGAAACTCCTTCAAACGTAATGTTTGCATTGAAAATTCATTATTCCTCTCTGAATCACAACACACAAATGCTCATGCTCTCTCTCACCCTTACTTTCTCTCTCTCTCTCTCTCTCTCTCTCTCTCTCTCTCTCTCTCTCTCTCTTCTCTCTCTCTCTCTCTCTCTCTACGTTTCGTCTACTCTCTCCAACGCCATGATCATATCACCCCAGCCCACATTGCTAGTTCAACATTAAAGCTTCCCGATCAGAGGCTTTTTCGAATAGTCGATCTTGTTAGAGATATCTTGAAATACGGTAATCCAAACAGTGGATATATATTACCAATCCTGGAGCAAGTGTCCCAGAACCGCCTTTCACCTCAAGGTCACCCAAGACGATCCCAACCTAACCTCATGGTCACCCAAGATGACCCAACCTAACCTCAAGGTCACCCAAGACGACCAAACCTAACCTCAAGGTCACCCAAGATGACCAAACCTAACCTCAAGGTCACCCAAGACGACCCAACCTAACCTCAAGGTCACCCAAAACGACCCAACCTAACCTCAAGGTCACCCAAGATGACCAAACCTAACCAAGGTCACCCAAGACGACCAAACCTAACCTCAAGGTCATCCAAATCAAAAAAAAAAAAATTTTTTTAATTTAAAAAAAAAATCAAAACACATAAAATCGGGAATAAATGGAAAATAAATCAAAAAATTGAAAAAAAAAATTAAAAACACATAAAATCAGGAATAAATGGAAAATAAATAAAAAAAAAAGAACTTGGGGCTCTGAACTCTGAACTTGGGGCTCTGAACTCTGAACTCGGGGCTCTGAACTCTGAACTCGGGGCTCTGAACTCTGAATTTGGGGCTCTGAACTCGGGGCTCTGAACTCTGAACTTGGGGCTCTGAACTCGGGGCTCTGAACTCTTGACTCTGGACTCAGGCTCTGAACTCTGGACTTCTGGACTTTGGACTCAAGGCTCTGAACTCTGGACTTCTGGACTCTGGACCCTACACTCTGAACTCAAATGTCCTGCATCATTGAAAATGTCTGTCAACGAGATAATACCATGTAGTTCCTCCTCCTCAAGCTCAATCACTGCATCCCGCAGACATAGCTCACTGTTTGACAACATGTTGCAGTAGACGGAATACCTCTCAGTGCTGACAAGCCGTCTTATACCAAACAGAGAAAAGTGGTGGTGGTGGTGGGATAACCTTCCTTGTCAACAGGTCTATGACAATGCCACCCCATCATGACTCACTTCTCAATTCTTTGTTATCATTAGTATGGAGAAGTATCATATTCTATATAATTTAAGTCTTTAAACATAAATCCTCTATGGTGTAGTGGTTAGCAAGTCAGCTTCCCAAGTTGGAGGTTTTAGGTTTGAATCCAAGGCGGTAAAGGTAAGTATTAAAGGTCAGTATCAACAGAACCAGAGGATATATTTTTTTGTATGTAGTGGGTAGAGAAAAGAAAACCATATTTTTATTCTTCCCATATACATTTATTTTCCAATATAAAACAGAATATATATATTAGTCATTGGAAATCCTCTTCTATATTTTGTGGTCTCCTGATAGACCTCTGCTGACCTTTCCTCTCGTTCTGAAATGCTGCATACTCCATCAGTTTGTACAGTATCCCGAAAAGCAGCACTGTAGATAGATATTAGTAGAGCAGGGTCTCCTGAACAGCCCTCTGGTCGCCCCACCACTGCCAGTCACACCACCGCCAGTCATCTGGCCGCCGCCAGTCACCCCACCACTGCCAGTCACCCTGCCGCCAGTCGTCCGACCGTCACCGGTCGCCCCACCACTGCCAGTCACCCGCCGCCTGTAGTCTGGCCGCTGCCAGTCGCCCCACCACTGCCAGTCACCCTGCCACCAGTCGTCCGGCCGCCACTGGTCGCCCCACCACTGCCAGTCACCCCGCTGCCGGTCGTCTGGCCACCGCCGGTCGCCCCACCATTGCCAGTCACCCCGCAACCAGTCGTCTGGCCACCACCGGTCGCCCCACCACTGCCTGTCACCCCGCCGCCGGTCGTCCGGCCACTGCCGGTCGCCCCACTGCCGCCAGTCATCTGGCCACCACTGCCAGTTGCCCCACCACCACCGGTCGCTCCACCGACGGCTGCCATCCCGCCACCAACAGTCGACCCGCTGCGGCATGGTCATGGAGACCTCTATCACACCAGATTAATGTGTCTGTGGTGGACATGCTGGATCAGGATGTCTATGGGAGGCTCTGGTTCAGCATGGCTGTGCTGCTCTGGATCAGGCTGGCATTGAAGATGGATATTTTCAGCGACTCCCACTTTGCCTCCTCCATGTTGGGACATTCAGCTTGGGCATTCTCAATGACCCTAGCTCATCCTGTCACATGGACCATGCTCACCAGTGTTCAGCGTGTCTGTGGCGGGATGGCAGGGTCATCCACTCAGTGGTCAGTCAGTCAGTTCAATTACTGATCAGTCAGTCAGTTCAATTACTGATCAGTCACTGTTCAGTCACTGTTCAGTCACTGTTCAATCACTGTTCAGTCACTGTTCAGTCACTGTTCAGTCACTGTTCAATTACTGATCAGTCACTGTTCAGTCACTGTTCAACTGTTCAGTCACTGTTCATCAGTGGCACTCAGAGTGTACTCATAGCTAAACTATATCTAAGGAGATGGTGGGTAATAAGTAAACAGTTTGGAATACAATTAGCTCTTTATTGATCAATTCAACATCCATTTCATTGAAAATTTTACTACAAGCAGGTATATCTCTGTTCCAAAATCCAAGTTGTTTATCATATTGAGTGTGCAGAAAAGTGATGTATCCATGATGTTTCTCCTTGGTCCTTGTCAAGCAGATGATGTCCCAGTTAGTAGACTCCTTTTCCAGCACTAGTCCTTGGCAAGTCCTCTATGTTGATGTCTGATAGTCTTTGGATGATATTCAGTGATACCTCTGGAACACTGTTTCAGATAGAGCCAATACCCTGTCATTGTTGTTGAATCACCTCACAACCTCTTCCCTTCAGGTAATTGATGCTCCTTCGAGTCAAAAGTATAGGTGTAGTAGTATTTCTCACCACTACATCATCCTCCTCCTCCTCTTTCTCTTCCTCCTCTTCCTCTTTCTCCTCCTCATCCTCTTCCTCTTCCACCTCTACCTCATTGTTCTCCTCTATATCAGTTTCCTCTTCCTCATCTTCTACATGATCCTCATCCTTCATCAGATCAAATGGGGAGTTTGATGGTGAATTTGTCTCACCATAGTCACCCCACTTCGAGAATAGGAGCACAATCTTCTCTATTGTTCCAGATACACAGTTGATCCACAAAATGTCTGTTCTCCACAGATGATTCCAGCACAATGAATCTAATCTGCTATATATCCAATATATAGCCATATTTGTACATCATTATGATTTTGATTGTACCTCAATATATTACCTAGTGTCTAAGGTGTTGCTGTTCTCTGCTTTCTCAAGTAAAGACCTTTACCAACCTTTGATCTCTGCTGTCTCAAGTAAAGACCTGTACCAACCTTTGGTTCCTGATGTCTCAAGTAAAGACCTCGACCTCCTTTCACTGATTTTTTCTTTGATGGTTGAATCTTTTGTTTCTTCCCCTTCTCAGCCACCCTGCTGACTTCCTTCAGTGATCTCTTCATACCTCCCCCAAATTTTGCCTTAGCCTTCATGATGTTGGTGACTGCTAGTGCTGCAGCTTTTTCCAACACCCCTGCATCTTCAGATCTCACTCTGTCCCAGGCTCTCTCTGCCAAGATGCTGTCTGCTACTGCTCTGCTTGCTGTATCACCACTCTTGGAATAGGCAATATCATGCTCCTTGCAAGCCTGATCAAGTTTGTTGATTCCTGGATCACCTTGTGCTAATTGCTTCTGCATTTTGTTCCTGGTCCACAGTATTGATAGCCAGGGATATAGAGTTCAACTGGTAAAATGTTGATTGCCTTATTAACTATTGTACCAGCAGCTCCCTTGATAGCTGACAGAACACCTCTTCCTCTATAGATCTTCTGACTTTTCTCCTTACTAGAATCATGCCTTGGAGCAATAGATCCTCTTCCAGTCACTTGTCTCTCAGAATGTCTTCGACCACCATCTCTGCTATCATCCAAAAGGCGTTTGATTGTATTCTTATACTTGGCTTTGTTGTAGTTAACAATCTCACCTCTTGGATCATTGTTCTGTCTGTGCACACTGGTCCAGTTCAATATTTCTCCATAGGCCTGTCTGTCAGCGGATTCAACTAATGCACGATTTGGATTCTTCTTGAAAATCAACTCACAAAGTCCCAATGTAGCTGTGAAGGTCTTTTCTTCCTGATCTACAGGGTCAGTCAGCACAATTTCATCACCATTCTCTCCAAAAGTTAAATTCTTATTGCCCAGGTAGTAAGCATTGTCTCTCACTCTTGGCCCAAAAGTGTCATCAAAATTGTCATTGTCCTTGCTCAATGATCCTCTAATGTAATCAGCTACCTGTTTTCCAGCTAGATCAGTTTGATCAAGGATATTCTGAACTGTTGTACCGTGACTTTCATTCAATAAATGTTCAACATTCTTATCATCATCCTGTCCATCTCCAGACAGCTCCTCATCACTGCTCTCATCATATCCTCTACTCATATTATACTCCTCACCCTCATCTCCTTCAAATGCCTGCTTTCCTGCATTCCATAGTTGCCATCCAACTCCTGAGGTGCCTGCCATTGGTCTTGAAACTTCTCCAGTTCCATATGATTCAAATGTTGGTGACTCTCCATCAATGCTGGAGAGTTGGAGCTTATGTTTTGCTTTACTTGCACCAGTAAGTCCATGCCTTGTATATGTGGCATGTTTAACAAATGGTGTTGTTGGTGGAGTAGGATATGTGTGGTGTGTTGATGCTGCTGAGAAAGGACGATGTTCTGATGATAACAACTCTGGCTTGGATTGTCTCTGCCTACCCTTCACATGCCTGGAGCACATTTTCATTCTAGGCTTCAGATACCTGGGACGCTTCTTGGATGCACTTGTTGGAGGTAGTTGTGGTTGTTGAACTGGCATCTGTTGGAGAGTTTCGACTAGGTTGACTAGTGGCTCAGCTAGAGGTTTGAAGTGTTCCACATGTTTCTCTTCTGCAATCCATCTACCCAGCATGATTTCCTTATGCCTCCTTTTGATTTCACGCTACAACCTAGCAATCTCCAATATGGTAGGAGCAACCTCCTCCAATGTTGACTTATGGTTCCTTTGTTTGATATACATACTGGTCAGTGTTTCTCAGTATACTGAGGTCTGAGAGTTTGAGCTCGGCTATTTATACATTTTGGACCCATACCAAGTGCAGATTGCCACTGACTAAACAGTGACTGAACAGTGACTGAACAGTGACTGAACAGTGACTGAACAGTGACTGAACAGTTAAACAGTGACTGAACAGTGACTGATCAGTAATTGAACAGTGACTGAACAGTGACTGACAGTGACTGAACAGTGACTGATCAGTAATTGAACAGTGACTGAACAGTGACTGAACAGTAATTGAACAGTGACAGAACAGTGACTGAAAAGTGACTGAACAGTGACTGATCAGTAATTGAACTGACTGACTGATCAGTAATTGAACTGACTGACTGACCACTGAGTGGATGACCCTGCCGTCCTGCCACAGACACGCTGAACACTGGTGAGCATGGTCCATGTGACAGGATGAGCTAGGGTCATTGAGAATGCCCATGCTAAATGTCCTAACATGAAGGAGGCGAAGTGGGATTCGCTGAAAATATCCATCTTCAATGCCACCCTGATCCAGAGCAGCACGGTCATGCTGATCCAGAGCCTCCCATGGACATCCTGATCCAGCATGTCCACCATGGACACATTAATCTAGTGTGATGGAGGTCTCCATGACCATGCAGAGTGACAGGTCCTGCATGACCATCCCGAGCCAGAGTCCCCTATATATGAAGGGCCACTGCCAAAATTGAAGCCATCCTGGCCTCAGCCGGCGGGACGATTGCCAGCCGCAGCGGGTCGACTGTTGGTGGAGGGATGGCAGCCATGGGTGGGGCGACCGGTGGTGGTGGGGCGACCGGCAGTGGTGGCCGGATGACTGGCGGCGGTGGGGCGACCGGTGGCGGGGTGACTGGCAGTGGTGGGGCGACCAGTAGCGGCCGGACAACTGGCGGCGGGGTGACTGGCAGTGGTGGGGCGACTAGAGGGCTGTTCAGGAGACCCTGCTCTACTAATATCTATTCACAGTGCTGCTTTTCGGGATACTGTACAAACTGATGGAATATGCAGCATTTCAGAATGAGAGGAAAGGTCAGCAGAGGTCTATCAGGAGACCACAAAATATAGAAGAGGATTTTCAATGCTTAATATATATATTCTGTTTTATAATGGAAAATAAATGTATATGGATTCGAACCTAGAACCTCCAACTTGGGAAGCTGACTTGCTAACCACTACACCATAGAGGATTTATGTTTAAAGACTTAAATTATATAGAATATGATACTTCTTCATACTAATGATAACGAAATATTGAGAAGTGAGTCATGATTGGGTGGCATTGTCATAGACCTGTTGACAAGGAAGGTTATCCCCACCACCACCACCACTTTTCTCTGTTTGGTATAAGACGGCTTGTCAGCACTGAGAGGTATTCTGTCTACTGCGACATGTTGTCAAACAGTGAGCTATGTCTGCGGGATGCAGTGATTGAGCTTGAGAAGGAGGAACTACATAATCATGGTATTATCTCGTAGACAGACATTTTCAATGATGCAGGACATTTGATTTCAGAGTTTAGGGTCCAGAGTCCAGAAGTCCAGAGTTCAGAGCCCCGAGTCCAGAGTCCAGAAGTCCAGAGTTCAGAGCCTGAGTCCAGAGTCCAGAGTTCAGAGCCCAAAGTTCAGAGCCCCGAGTCCAGAGTCCAGAAGTCCAGAGTTCAGAGCCTGAGTCCAGAGTCAAGAGTTCAGAGCCCAAATTTCAGAGCCCCAAGTTCAGAGTTCAGAGCCCCGAGTTCAGAGCCCCAAATTCAGAGTTCAGAGCCCCGAGTTCAGAGTTCAGAGTTCAGAGCCCCGAGTTCAGAGCCCAGAGTTCAGAGTTCAGAGCCCCGAGTTCAGAGTTCAGAGCCCCAAGTTCAGAGTTCAGAGCCCCAAATTCATTTTTTTTTTTTTTTTATTTATTTTCCATTTATTCCTGATTTTATGTGTTTTTAATTTTTTTTTTTTAAATTTTCTGATTCATTCTCCATTTATTCCTGATTTTATGTGTTTTAATTTTTTTTTTTTTAATTTTTTTTTTAATTTTTTTTCTAATTTTCAATTTTTTTTTTAATTTTCTTTTTTTAATTTTTAATTTTTTTTTTAATTTTTTTTTTCATTTATTCCCGATTTTATGTGATTTTTTTTTTTTTTTTGATTTGGATGACCTTGAGGTTAGATTTGGTTGTCTTGGGTGACCTTGAGGTTATGTTTGGTCATCTTGGGTGACCTTGAGGTTAGGTTTGGTTGTCTTGGGTGACCTTGGTTAGGTTTGGTCGTCTTGAGTGGCCTTGGTTAGGTTTGGTCATCTTGGGTGACCTTGAGGTTAGTTTGGGTCGTTTTGGGTGACCTTGAGGTTAGGTTGGGTCGTCTTGGGTGACCTTGAGGTTGGGTTGGGATCATCTTGGGTGACCTTGAGGTTAAAGGCGGTTCTGGAACATTTGCTCCAGGATTGGTAATATATATCTACTCCGAACTATTTTAAAGATGATTTCAAATTTGTCTCTGAAGGTGGGAGGATAGATGCTTCACATACTAGAACCGGAGAAAGTACTTTAAGGATACCCAATCATCGAACTACTATTTCCACAAAATCCTTCTTAGTCAGTGCTTGTTGTGCATGGAATACACTTCCTGTTTCTATCAGGTCTATCGAGAGCTGAGCGAGCTTCATCCTGACTTTAAAAAAACATATTTTGGAACAAATGACTGAAACTGTCCGGCCCTAGAATGATCACATGACTACCATCCCTCACCCATTTCACCAATATAAACCTTTAAACCATGTTATAGAACGAATTGTATATATATATATATATATATATATATATATATATATATATATATATATATATTATATATATATATATTGTAACATATTTTAATTTGGATAGATGAATAAAAATCCCTAGCTGAAATATTTATAGGTCTAAGTGAAGTAATTGGCTAATATCGCCAAAGAGATAACGTAAAGATTGGAAAATATCAGACTTCCTGACTAAACTGTACAACAGCCTAAGAGGAATGGAAATAAAATTCGCTAATATATGATATTATATAAAATATTGAAAATTGAGGTTAGGCATAAACATTTAGTGATCGGCGACCTAACGATCGACCGAGCCATACAACGTAGAATCTGACCAAACACCTTGGCAGAAATTTATTGTGGCAAAACAGTATGCAATTTGAGGAACTAAAGGTCTCACATGGCTAATTATTGTAATGTATGAAACAACTAATAACCTATAAAAAATTACTTAGCATGTAAAGAGCATATTTAAAAACCCCAACAAAAAAAATTAAATGTATTAAGGAAGTAGGAGGTTACTGGGCGCATGAATACTGTAATAATTTGCATGCACCAATCAAATAGTAGCAATTGATAGGCGGCAATAGTGAGCCGATTCAAAAATATTTGTATATATTTCTACAAATGAATAGAATTTATAAAAAATTGTTGTATAGTCTATGTTTTGGATATGGCCCGAAGGCAAAGAAATTATTGAATATATAACATAAGTAGTAATTCAATATTTTAATATGGTCTATTTGAGCCTTGAATGGCGGAGGACTAGAATATTCAAATTTTTATGCAAATTTAGAAATCGGAAATGAGAATTGTAAAATTGAGAAACGAGAACGACACTCGCCTGCCAACTGCCACCATGAGAGGTCACTAAAAATTATAGAGCGTAATACCTTGCTATATCTTGTAATAATTTAAAGTTAAATTGAATTACTAAACTTCTTATAAGACTTTGTGATGCTCTTATAAAGCAAAAGTCATTTTTTAAATAATTTGTAACCCCTTGGAAGAGACGACTCCGGCTACAATAATCCAGGACCACCGGGAGTTGGATCGACATCAGCAGCTCATAAGAAAATTCCGACACGTGAGTGGAAAATATTGAAATAGTGATAGGGCACCCTCAGTGCTTCGAAATTGAATAAGAATCAAAGCTAGCTCGTCGGAAGGGTTTTCTTATAAATTAAGAATTTGGTAAAAAATACTTGCGCAAGTAAATGTAGTATTAAAGGTATTTTATTAGAAAGTAATGAATCAATCTACATATCAGAAGATCTATAAATCAAAGAAGTATAAAATCTAGTCTGTTAATACACATTCATATGAACATTAATTTCTGCAATATAATTTGTGATAATTTAATGTAGCTCTGATTCACTAGATGAATTGCTCTATTTATTCCTTCAGGTGCCGAATCTCGCACCCTGAGATAAAATATATATTTATTACAAAGGAATCTTTTAGATACTATAGAATTTAATATATATATTTGGATTACTAGTTGTCAATTTATCAAGCTGATTTTAAGTATTTAGTTTTAATGGAATTGTCCAAGTCGACAGGTATTAGCAAGCTGATATCGCAGCTACATGCAAATAAATGCATAAGATCATAGAAATAAAAGCACATGGTAACGTTTCGTGCTGTAGAATTTAGAGAATAGTATTTAGCCTGTGATATTCTATTGACTTCGATTATTGTTCTATTTTATATTATATATTTTTTGTCGCACTATATATTTTTTTTTGCTCTGATTTATTTTTGCAATATTTGTTAATATATGTATCAAATTGTTTATGGTGTGTGATTTATTTTTTATTCCTCAATACTATAGGATAAGTACCATATATATATTTTTAATGAATTATCAGAATTATTTTGGAAGCTTATATCTGGGCCTATAAAGATTTTTATGAGACTGTATCCTATTAAAAACCACGACCTTGATTCTTATAATTAGTAAAATATTTCATGCTCTACCGACTGATGCCAAGCAGGAGGCTAATCGTTATTTAACTATAAAAAATAATGTGACAATATATATATATATATATATATATAATATAAACTCATGTTATCTGAATTATCCACTGCATACTGCTGTATATTACTGGAAGTTTATAACCCTGATCTACTTTCAGCCTACTTCATTTTATTAATCAATTATTTGATCTTATCTACGTATATAATTATTTTACTTTATCAATTCTCTGTTTTTTTTCTCTTTAATATTCATATTGATTAAAACTTTTACAATATTTCCATTAATAGATAAATCCTTAGTTTAAATAACAAAATATACGTTTTGGTAGAGAGTTAGTGGGGAGGATATTTTTAATATTTTTTCCGAAGAATGGACTTTGATATGTCCAAAGCTCCGCCAATTTATGTAGATGCATGACAATATTATATTACTGTTATTCTAATTGCATATAATCTTTATTCACATTGATAGAATTTTTATACTTCGAAAAATTCGTTGAATAATCAGCAATACCGTCATTTAATGTAAATTAGGGTATAAGACAGTGAATATTGTAACATACATGAATAAAGAAATATGTTTGGTTGATACACCATTTTATTGTCTTTTTTCTTTAGGGCTACTTTTGATATGAATAAATTTTCAAGTCAAAATGGCATTAATGTCCGAAACATGATGTGACAGAATAATTTAAAAGGGTACTGAGCTTCATATTTTTTATGAATAAAGAACTCTAATCTAATCTGATCTCTCCAATTGCTGATAAATTTGTGCCTAAGCCAATTCTTTCTGAAAGCTCACAGTTTAAAGTGAATATCACTATGATATTTAAAAACGGTGAGTCATCAAATAAGATGGAAAATTATCAATAACTAGCTGGCCCGGCGAACTTTGTACCACTAAATAGTTAATGCATATCATGACGAACTTTGGCTTTATACACACCTGAGGAGGCGCAATGCGGCATTTTGCATTCAGGTGCTTCTTGCTTATTGGTTTGGATGGAAGAACTCACACATACTTAATCGGGCATGGCGTGGAACAGTGTGATAAGCTAATGTCTGTATGATCAACTCTTTGTATCACCAAGCCGCGCATCCTCAGGTGTGCTTAGCCTTAATTAATCTGATGGACTATATTTTTAATAAAATAATTATCCAGAAATCAGTATCCACATTTATATCTCAATATATGGACTTCCTATGTGCTAAGTTAGTTGTTCAGCTGATTGTATTTTTAGATACAGTTGAATCTTGCAGCTTTCTAGGAAATTGAATTTACAGCATTTTGAGTTCTACGACCCAAGTTTGGTCGTCTTTCATATCACAGCATTATTATAAGAATTGGAATTTTGTTTATTAGTAGAAAGAAAATAGAAAAACTGGTGTGGCGCACTCACACAACTTTCCTTGCCGTTATGAAAATTGATCACCTGACGCTAGTGTCCACGCGCATCTCAAGTCTACTATTCGAAGATTTGAGCCAGCTGGTGACAGGGCAATAACGCTGGAGACACACGAGGTCTGCTATCTCTTCATAGTGAATCATTTAATAGAATCAACAGTTGCCAACAGTTTGCAATTGGATAATCACATTTTCTCAAATTTGGAGCTTATTTTTAATTTTAGGTGAAAATGTTACAAAACATTAATTGTAGAGATTCTCATGCTCAATCTATTTCACTCGAAATTTTCTGTTCAAATTGTATCTAAAGCCTGATAATTGAGAATCTAGAATCGAACTTTGCGTAGATGGGGTGGAGCTCCTGAAATTTTTACAGATATGAGCTTATTGATGACTATTTCAGGTATAACTTTAATCAAAATCGTTGGAGCCGTTTTCGAGAAAGTCGCAAAAAACACTGTTTTTGACAACATTTTCGCCATTTTAGCCGCCATCTTAAATCACATTTGATCAAAATTGTTCGTGTCGGATCCTTATATTGTAAGGACCTTACATTCCAAATTTCAAGTCATTCCGGTAATTGGGAGATGAGATATCGTGTACACATACACACACACACACACACACCACACACACACACACACCCACACAACACACACACACACACACACACACACACACACACACACACACACACACACACACACACACACACACACAACACACACACACACACACACACACACCACCACACACACACACACACACACACACACACACACACACACACCACACACACACACACACACACACACACACACACACACACACACCACACCACACACACACACACACCACACACACACACACACCACCACACACACACACACCACACACCACACACACACACACACACCACACACACACCACACACACACACACACACACACACACCACACCACACACACACACCACACACACCACACACACACACACACACACACATACACACACACACATACAGATCAATACCCAAAAACCACTTTTTTGGACTCAGGGGAACTTGAAACGTATAGAAATTTGGGTACTTTAATTTTTTCGGAAAGCAATACTTTCCTTACCTATGGTAATAGGGCAAGGAAAGTAAAAAACAGATCTACCGACGGCTGTTGGATGACGCAATGGTTATAACAGCTGATTTTTTTTTGTGTGTGGCCAGCTCACAAATCTTCCTCCATAAGGGTTACATGTAAACTTTGATTGATTGATTGATTGATTGATTGATTGAGTACTTTATTTATGTAGATTACAATATATACTGTCTTATACACTTATATACAATAGCTTACAATACAGCAAAATTATAGATGAATTTACATTATATAGACTAAGAAAATAATTGTTGAACTGTATATGATATGAAAAAGCAATTTGTAATATAATAACTATAATAATTATATTGTTATGCATCTACATAAATTGGCGGAGGTTTGGACATATCAATGTCCATTCTTCGGAGAGAATATTAAAAATATCCTCCCCACTAACTCTCTACCAAAACGTTAATTTCATTATTTAAACTAAGGATTTATTTATTAATGCAAATATTGTGAAAGTTTTAATCAATATAAATATTTAATAGAAAAAAAAACAGAAAATTTATAAAGTAAAATAATTATATAGGTAGATAAGATCAAATAATTGATTAATAAAATGAAGTAGGCTGAAAGTAGATCAGTAATCAACTTTCAGTAATATACAGCAGTATGCAGTGGATAATTGAAATAACATGAGTTTATACTGGGTGCGTGCAAGAAAGGTGGATGTTTTTAGAACAGATAGTATTCTGATTTGGGTAGTCGGATTGGGCCAGCTGAAGTGAACATGTGTTCCGTAGATCATACCATTTTTTCTAGTCATTGTTTAATCGGCATCATGGATTCGTGGAATGTGCAACATCGTGTGTTTACTTACGACAGTTTTGTGCGTAATAATGAGAGTATCATTACAGTTCAGCGCGAGTTTCGTCGTCATTTCAATCTTGCGAGAAATGAAAATGTACCCACTCGTAACACCATTTTACGTTGGGTAAAATCATTTCGTTCAGTAGGAACAGTAATGAATAAACGACCACCAGGGGCTCATCGCACTGTACGCACTCCACAAAATGTGGAAAGAGTTCGGCAAGCCATACTCCGTAGTCCTAATCGATCTGCTAGGAGACATTCTTCTGAACTGAACATCAGTGATCGGTCAGTAAGGCGTATTTTACATAAAGATCCAGGATTTCATCCCTACAAAATGGCCATGGTTCAACAATTGAATCCTGGCGATTATGTAAAGCGGCTGAATTTTGCTCGAGAAATGGAGGCCACATTTGACCAAAATGAAAACATCATTTTGTTTACGACAGATGAAGCACATTTTCATTTGAATGGTACCGTTAATCAGCAGAACTATCGTTATTGGTCAGATGAAAATCCAAAATTAATGCATGAGAGACCATTACACAGTCCCAAGGTGACAGTTTGGTGTGCTGTGAGCAGTATATTTGTTATTGGTCCATACTTTTTTGAAGACGACAACGGGACCACTGTAACTGTAACCTCAGAACGTTATAGACAGATGTTCACTGGATTCTTCCTTCCTGAATTAAGAAGGAAACGTATTCCTATCCGGCAAGTATGGTTTCAGCAGGACGGGGCGACAGCTCACACAGCAAGAAATTCAATGGAAGCAATTCGGGCTGTTTTTCGTGGTCGCATCATTTCTCGGTTTGGTGACATTGATTGGCCTCCTCGGTCTCCAGACCTGTCCATGTGCGACTACTTCTTGTGGGGTTTCCTAAAGTCACGTGTTTACCAGCATAAACCACGTACACTTCAAGAACTAAAGGGAGCAATTCGCGAGGAAGTCGAACAAATTGGCAGGGCAATGTTAGAAAGAGTACAATCCAACTTCCGAGAGCGGCTTGTAAAGTGCATTGCTGAAAACGGCCGTCACCTGTCAGTCATTTGTTTCAAAAGATGTTTTTTTAAAGTCAGTATGAAGCTCGCTCGGCTCTCGATGGACCTGATAGAAACAGGAAGTGCATTCAATGCACGACAGGCACTGACTAAGAAGGATTTTGTGAAAATAGTAGTTCGATGATTGGGTATCCTTAAAGTACTATCTCCGGTTCTAGTATGTGAAGCATCTATCCTCCTACCTTCAGAGACAAATTTGAAATCATCTTTAAAATGGTTCGGATTACCGTATTTCAAGATATCTCTAACAAGCTTGACTATTCGAAAAAGCCTTTGATTGGGAAGCTTTAATGTTGAACTAGCAATGTAGGCTGGGGTGATATGATCATGGCGTTAGAGAGAGTAGACGAAACGTAGACAATAATTTTGGCAACGCTGTAGTTTATCATTCAGAGTGACTTGCATATCGTTTAGAACAGAATTACAATACATTAAATGAGGGAAGATGAGAGATTGAACCAATAATAATTTAATGTTTCTAGGGAGAATATCGTGCATTTTCTTCAATGCATGCATGGCTGAGAATACCTTTTTACAAGTTTTGTTCACTTGTTCTGACCAGTCAAGAGTATTATTCATAATAATGCCTAAATTTTTAACTGAGCTACAGTAAGGAATGTCATTACTATCTACACTAATTTTGTGAATCGATTCAAGGTCAATATTGTTTATAAGACGACTGTAGGAACTGTAGGAACTGTTTTGAGGGACTGTAGGAAAGAGTCCTAAAGTTGAATTATAAATTTGATAGGTCATAAACCTGGTCCTGAACATAACGAACACAACTAAAAAAAATCATCAAATTCGGTGCACACATGAAAAGTTATTGAATGTCAAAATTCGAGGCTTGATTTTTATTCATATAGATTATCATTTTCACGTTATTACCTTGCGGTGTGTAATATAATTGATCAAAGGCAATCGGATCCATATTGTAAGCATAAGCAACTTCAGAATTGGGAATTTTCTGCTTTCCTCCGAACCTCTTATTGACTGCTGCCAGCCTTCCACTAAAAAACAACAACATTCACTTTCAATTGTCAGCAATGATTGAATGCCATCCATAAGGAATAATGTTTACCTCATGAATGTCAAACTGTGTGCATTCGTTGCATGGCCCTCACATTAAAATTTGATTGTGGTAGCAAAATATCGCATATGATGACGTATAGTCAAACTATATAATATATACATGTTCTGACATGCAAGCTTTCTGTTTCTGCTTTACAATAATTATCAAAACATTTGTATAATACAATCTTTTTTTTGTTTAAAAGCTAAAACCCAACGTCCTTACCTACCCTTCCATCTCTCAAACCCTGAAGGTTTCTCCAAAATTAGGAAATTGAAGAAGTTTTAGGCAATAGCCTGTTTTTTCTTTCCAGACTATTGTATTGTTTGCTTCAATCAATAGATAAATAATCTTCTAGGTCGTGTTCATATTTTACAGTTTGGCTATACGTCAGCTTGTGAATTTCGTGGATGAGATATTTTGATTCTCTTCAATTGTGAGCGCTGCCCAGGACCCCACATCACATAGGCATAATGATTGTACCTAGAATGGGACCTGTACCTGTATTCTATAGTCCATACAGAATCATTTTTGAATGAGAGGAATATGCGGCGCAAGGAAATGGAGGGAGATATATAGTCAGTCTGTAATGAGGGCGATATGGTCTGTAGTGTCAGTTTTATCATTCACGCTGATCACACGATAAGTTATTAGGTTTATTCTGGTTTAAATTGACAGAAACTTATTTTCCAAAGGCTAAAAAACGCTTCCGATTGCATAAAAACTCATAAATTTTTTAATACCAAAATCAATTATCTTGCTGGAGGCCGATGAACTGCTGTCATGAACATGAAATCAATTTATAACCATATTCCAATAACTATGGATGAGGGAAAACACTTGAGAAATTAGTCATCAAACATTTTTGATGATGAGACACATATGGGCGCTTTCGATTAATTCCCTAATTATGCATAGAAAGGCCTTAAACGAGCTTGTTTGATTTATCACTCACATTAATGATGTTCTTGACGGTCTCGTGATTGAATTAATTATTTCCAATAATTAATTAGGCAGGTCCCTCTTGTCTCTGCTGGGCTAACGCATGGTCCTGGTTTCTTATAGATTTCTTTCCGAATTAAAGATATATTCGTGGGAATTGATTACAAATTACGAACTCTTCAACAACACTGAGTTCACAGATAATTTAACATTAATTACAAATATTTCACATTTAAAAAAGGGGTTGGCTTGATAATTTTAAAATGTTGAAGGAAGAAAGAACCCTAAACTCTATGTGCATCCTCTCAGGTCAAGATCACAAGCCAGAAGAAAGTGGTTTTCAGAAAAACTTTATCTCTTCCTTGAACAATTTGTAAGCCTCTTTCTGATTGGCTTTTAATTTAGTAAACTCAATACAATTGGTTGCTTCAGAATCAGGGCTTCTTCAACTCTATAATAGAAAAAATTAAATAAAAAGTTTTTATATAAATATATGGAGTGATTATCTTAAACTATATTCATAAATAAATCGCGATATAAGATGTTGATAGATAATATACATTTAGATTTTTATGTGAGTTTTGTATACTCTTGATTTTCGTGCTTTTTAGATTATAATAAATATTTATACAGAAATAATAGTTGTCCGTATTTCTATACATCAACCTTCCTTAGTATATATAATACATCTTTTGTGAGTAAATTTTTATAATTCAACCTATACTGGTTGATCGAACAATCAGCTGATTCGCTAGGTATTGATTCAAATAACTATCAATTTATTCTAGATTGATTGATTCATTTAAAAGTGTAAACAAATAATTCTAACCTCAATGTACATGCAAACTTTCTTTTTTATAATCCGCCAATGATAAATAAGCCGCTTTATAATTTTAATTCTGCTAATGGTTCTCAGTTGTTGAATCCCAGTTATACATGTTTTCTTGAATTACTCGATAATGTGATAATACGATTACTCTTTATTGCTAACAATATTCGATTTAGGTTGATTGATCCTTTGACTAGGTTTAACTTTCTTCTCCATTTTATAATTCTATTAAAATTCACTAGTTTACTCCAAATATTCTGTGGTGCTGAAATACCACATGACAATGACTAAATGAATAAATGAATTAATGAATAAATGAATAAATGAATAAATAAATGAATAAATGAATAAACGAATAAATGAATAAATGAAAAATGAATAAATGAATAAATGAATAAATGAATAAATGAATAAATGAATAAATGAATAAATGAATAAATGAATAATGAATAAATGAATAAATGGATAAATGAATAAATGAATAAATGAATAAATGAATAAATGAATAAATGAATAAATGAATAAATGAATAAATGAATAAATGAATAAACGAATAAATGAATAAATGAATAAATGAATAAACGAATAAATGAATAAATGAATAAATGAATAAATGAATAAATGAATAATGAATAAATGAATAAATGAATAAATGAATAAATGAATAAATGAATAAATGAATAAATGAATAAATGAATGAATAAATGAATTAATGAATAAATGAATGAATAAATGAATAAATGAATAAATGAATAAATAAATGAATAAATGAATAAATGGATAAATGAATTAATTGTTAAATTATTAAATTAATAAATCAATAAATTAATAAATCAATAAATTAATAAATTGATAGATTAATAAATTAATAAATTGATGAATCAATAAATTAATAAATTAAAAAAATAATCTATATTTATATAAATGCGAAATGGCACTCACTCACTGACTGACTGACTCTCTCACTCACTCGCAGAACTAGAAATCTACCAGACCAAAAACGTTCAAATTTGGTAGGTATGTTCAGTTGGCCCTTTAGAGGTGCACTAAGAAATCTTTTGGCGATATTTCAACTCTAAGGGTGGTTTTTAAGGGTTTAAGGTTCGTCTTTTAGCATGTATATTCTTCTTATTCCAATATCTCAAAATTATAATTGAAATGTCAAGAATTTTGTCAGGTTGGCATTAAGTTGAGTTGACTTTGTTAGGTTGGCACCAAGTTGGAGATTGGAATGTATTTATCCAGGACCTCCTAAATACCAATTTATCCAGTACCTCCTAAATACCTATCTAGGAAGTACTGATTTATCGCGGAAAAATTGATTGGGTACTGCTATTTCAATCAGAGCTATTCCTGGAAATATTATATTACTGGCCGTCAGGCTCGCTTTGCTTGCCATATCTGTTTAGCCAGACGTTTAGTCTGGACCACCGACTGGATCGTCCTAACATATGATACAAATATGACATAACATTTCAAATTTGGTAGGTGTGTCCAGTTGGCCCTTTAGAGGCGCAATAAGAACGGATTTGAAAAAATGTCCAAAGATTCGCCCAAAATCTGCATTTTCAGCTTTATCGAGAGAAAATGTTCAACTTAACTACAGAAGCTCAGCTGTGGTGCAATAATGTTGTGTTAGAAGGAATTTGAAATAATGCCAAAGTATGCCCAAAATTTGCGTTTTCTCAGCTTTTCTGCCTTAACTCACCTTTTCCAATAATTGATGGAAATATATTTTGAAAAATTCAGTACACAGGTTTAGCTGAGGTGGAAGAATTTTGTTTGCCAAAGATACGCCGATATAGTGACAAGTGTTTTTCGAGATCAAATTGACATAATACGTTCAAATTTGGTAGGTATGTTCAGTTGGCCCTTTAGAGGTGCACTAAGAAATCTTTTGGCGATATTTCAACTCTAAGGGTGGTTTTTAAGGGTTTAAGGTTCGTCTTTTAGCATGTATATTCTTCTTATTCCAATATCTCAAAATTATAATTGAAATGTCAAGAATTTTGTCAGGTTGGCATTAAGTTGAGTTGACTTTGTTAGGTTGGCACCAAGTTGGAGATTGGAATGTATTTATCCAGGACCTCCTAAATACCAATTTATCCAGTACCTCCTAAATACCTATCTAGGAAGTACTGATTTATCGCGGAAAAATTGATTGGGTACTGCTATTTCAATCAGAGCTATTCCTGGAAATATTATATTACTGGCCGTCAGGCTCGCTTTGCTTGCCATATCTGTTTAGCCAGACGTTTAGTCTGGACCACCGACTGGATCGTCCTAACATATGATACAAATATGACATAACATTTCAAATTTGGTAGGTGTGTCCAGTTGGCCCTTTAGAGGTGCACTAAGAAATCTTTTGGCGATATTTCAACTCTAAGGGTGGTTTTTAAGGGTTGAAAGTTCGTCTTTTAGCATGTAAATGAAAAATGAATAAATGAATAAATGATAAATGAATAAATGAATAAATGAATAAATGAATAAATGAATAAATGAATAAATGGATAAATGAATAAATGAATAAATGGATAAATGAATAAATGAATAAATGAAAAATGAATAAATGAATAAATGAATGAATAAATGAATAAATGGATAAATGAATAAATGAATGAATGAATGAATAAATGAATAAATGAATAAATGAATAAATGAATAAATGAAAAATGAATAAATGAATAAATGGATAAATGAATAAATGATAAATGAATAAATGGATAAATGAATAAATGAATGAATGAATAAATGAATAAATGGATAAATGAATAAATGATAAATGAATAAATGGATAAATGAATAAATGGATAAATGAATAAATGGATAAATGAATAAATGAATGAATGAATAAATGAATAAATGAATAAATGAATAAATAATAAATGAATAAATGAATGAATAAATGAATGAATGAATGAATGAATGAATGAATAAATGAATGAATAAATGAATAAATGATAAATGAATAAATGGATAAATGAATAAATGAATGAATGAATGAATGAATGAATAAATGAATGAATAAATGAATAAATGAATAAAGAATAAATGAATAAATAAATGAATAAATGAATGAATGAATGAATAAATGAATAAATGGATAAATGAATAAATGATAAATGAATAAATGAATAAATGAATAAATGGATAAATGAATAAATGAATGAATGAATAAATGAATAAATGAATAAATGAATAAATGAATAAATGAATAAATGAATAAATGGATAAATGAATAAATGGATAAATGAATAAATGATAAATGAATAAATGAATAAATGAATAAATGAAAAATGAATAAATGAATGAATAAATGAATGAATAAATGAATAATGAATAATGAATAATGAATAAATGAATAAAGAATAAATGAATAAATGAATAAATGAATAATGAATAATGAATAAATGAATGAATGAATAAATGAATAAATGAATAAATGAATAAATGAATAGATGAATAGATGAATTAATGAATAAATGAATGAATGAATGAATGAATAAATGAATGAATAAATGAATAAAGAATAAATGAATAAATGAATAAATGAATAATGAATAATGAATAAATGAATAAATGAATAAATGAATAAATGAATAAATGGATAAATGAATAAATGAATAAATGAATAAATGAAAAATGAATAAATGAATGAATGAATGAATAAATGAATAATGAATAAATGATAAATGAATAAATGGATAAATGAATAAATGATAAATGAATAAATGAATAAAGAATAAATGAATAAATGAATAAATGAATAAATGAAAAATGAATAAATGAATAAAGAATAAATGAATAAATGAATAAATGAATAATGAATAAATGAATGAATAAATGAATGAATGAATGAATGAATGAATGAATGAATGAATGAATAAATGAATGAATGAATGAATGAATGAATGAATGAATGAATGAATGAATAAATGAATGAATGAATGAATGAATGAATGAATGAATGAATGAATGAATGAATAAATGAATAATGAATAATGAATAATGAATAAATGAATAAATGAATAAATGAAAAATGAATAAATGAATGAATAAATGAATGAATGAATAAATGAATGAATGAATGAATGAATAAATGAATGAATAAATGAATAAATGAATAAATGAATAAATGGATAAATGAATAAATGAATAAATGAATAAATGATAAATGAATAAATGAATGAATGAATAAATGAATGAATAAATGAATAGATGAATAGATGAATTAATGAATAAATGAATGAATAAATGAATAATGAATAAATGATAAATGAATAAATGGATAAATGAATAAATGAATGAATGAATGAATGAATGAATGAATGAATGAATGAATAAATGAATAATGAATAAATGATAAATGAATAAATGAATGAATGAATGAATGAATGAATGAATGAATAAATGAATGAATAAATGAATGAATAAATGAATGAATGAATAAATGAATGAATGAATGAATGAATAAATGAATAAATGATAAATGAATAAATGATAAATGAATAAATGATAAATGAATAAATGAATAAATGAATAAATGAATGAATGAATGAATGAATAAATGAATAATGAATAATGAATAAATGATAAATGAATAAATGATAAATGAATAAATGATAAATGAATAAATGAATAAATGAATAAATGATAAATGAATAAATGGATAAATGAATAAATGAATAATGAATAATGAATAAATGATAAATGAATAAATGGATAAATGAATAAATGGATAAATGAATAAATGGATAAATGAATAAATGATAAATGAATAAATGAATGAATAAATGAATGAATGAATAAATGAATAAATGAATAAATGAAAAATGAATAAATGAATAAATGATAAATGAATAAATGAAAAATGAATAAATGAAAAATGAATAAATGAAAAATGAATAAATGAAAAATGAATAAATGAAAAATGAATAAATGAAAAATGAATAAATGAAAGAATTTTGTTTGCCAAAGATACGCCGATATGGTGACAAGTGTTTTTCGAGATCAAATTGACATAATACGTTCAAATTTGGTACAGAGGTTCCGCTGAGGTCTACTAGTAGGCAGGAATAGCATGAGCTGTGAGATGCGCGAGAGGAGAGATAATGGAGTGAGAGTGGGAAGGCCACTCGAAACTAAGAGAGGGGAGGTGGCAGGAGCTTGTTGAGACAGAAAGGCTCACTGTCGCCTTTCCTACTGCTTATGCTATTAGGCCTATGCAAACCGGAGCGATGTGCACCGTACGGAGGTCAAGTTGAGACTGAGTCAAATGCTTCCCCCACCACTAAAATTCTCTCTCGGGCTACGGCGCATCTTGAACTTAGAGCTCATGCTATTCCTGACGGGCTGTACATGCAGGCAAGCGAAGCGAGCCTGCTGATCTCATTTTTGGACGATCCAGTCAGGGGTCCAGAGGGCGGAGCCCCCTGGCTAGACGGTTATGTGATGAGCGAAGCGAGCTTGATGGCTAGTAAACTAATGAATTGATAAATTGATAAATTGATTGTAATAGTGTGAGAACAATTGATGAATATTGCTTGATAAATTGACAACACAGAGTGGCGTGACTCGCTCCATGCGCTCACTCTCTCTCTCTCTCTCTCTCACCATCCATCCATTGCAGTCGCTGTAATTTGGTGTTGGATGACACCTATTGTCTTATTACAGGCTACAGCGTTACTGTACATGATTATTAGCATTTTGAAATTGATTTTACCTGCTGGATTGAGAGTTGTAATCATGCGTAGTTGAGCAGTGCTGGTGTACGGTGCTATGGTTTTGTTTACTCTAATTGTGCATTTGGGTGAGTGTTTAATAAACTATGGAAATTCATTAGATCCATTGCTCAGTTCATTACAAAAATTATTATTCAAACTCTAAGACAAGCTTTCCACCCGCTATCACCCAGGATTATCAAAATTTATTTCAAAAGTTATTATGTTCAAATTCCAGTGTATACAGAGAAAGAGAGAGCGAGAGAGATGGCAAGATTTTTTTAGTATGTTTCATGTATAACTTAAGGAAGAAATATGTTTTGATTTATTAGATGTGTTTTGTATTATGTAGAATGTGAATTGTTTATTAATCGAGATTTTTTCTGTAACTTATTGATTGCTCAGTAATGCAGTGTTGCGCTATTTATGACTAGTAGATTGTTTAGGTTTGTCCCTTTTATTGCAATTATGATTTTTATTTACTCCCACTTTTTCTTTCTATAATGAGCTTGTTTTATTGAATGTGTTTTGGATTACGTAGAAGGTGAATTGTTTGTTAATCGAGATTTTATTGTAACTATTGATTGCACTGTAACGCAATGTTTTGCTATTGATAACTATTGGATTGTTTAGGTTTGTCCCTTTTATGGTTATTATGAGATTATCTTACTCCCAGTTTTGCTTACTTAATGAGCAGATTATTGAAATTTCTTTACATTATGTGTTCGATATTCTTGAGTAGAGGAGAAAGAGGAGTCCTAGGACAGGAAACTTGATCATGTTGGTTGTTGATGTTTTGCTTCAATCTTTGGGAACTTTTGCTTTCATGAAGTGCTCAGAGAGACACATATTAAGTGAATTGAGAATAATGGAACTCAATTTGATTTTCTATAGAATTTAGTTTGATTTTGTTTAATGGAATTAAGTTTGATTTTTCATGAAAGTTAGTTTGATCTTGCATGGAATGTAGTTCAATTCTTTTATGGAATTTAATTTGATCTTTAATGGAGTGTAGTTCAATCATTAATGGATTTTATGTTTAAAATATATGCTTTATTCAGTTGAAACTTGCCTGTAACTTGTCTGAAATCGTGAGGGTTGGTGACAAATGATATTCATATTGATATATATTAGGTAATAAATTTATCTTTTATCCCAGCTTGTGTCCTGGTTATTGTGTCTTAGTCATTAAGTTTACCCCATTGTAAGAGGAGCCTTGAGGAGTTCTGCACTGGTTACATGGTAAATTGATAAATTGATAAATTGATAAATTGATTAATTGATAAATTGATGAATTGATAAATTGATAATGATAAATTGATAAATTGATTGATTGATGAATTGATTAATTGATAAATTGATAAATTGATGAATGGATTAATTGATAAATTGATGAATTGATAAATTGAATGATTGATTAATTGATAAATCGATAAATTGATAAATTGATTAATTGATTAATTGATTAATTAATAAATCAATAAATTAAAAATTGATTATTGTTAAATAGATGAATTGATAATTGATTAATTGATAGATTGATGAATTGATGAATTGATAAATTGATAAGTTGATAAATTCATTAATTCATCAATTGAATTATTGGTGAATTGATTAATTGAATCATTGATTAATTGATTATTGATTAATTGATTGATTGATTCATTGATTAATTGATCATTGATTAATTGATTAATTTATTAATTGATTAATTGATTAATTGATTAATTGATTAATTGATTAATTGATTAATTGATTAATTGATTCATTGATTAATTGATTAATTGATTAATTGATTAATTGATTAATTGATTAATTGATTAATGATAATTGATTAATTGATAATTGATTAATTGATCAATTGATAAATTGATTAATTGATCAATTGATTAATTGATTAATTGATTAATTGATTAATTGATTAATTGATTAATTGATTATTTGATTATTTTTATTAATTGATTAATTGAATTATTGATTAATTTATCAATTAATGAATGAATAATTGAATGAATATGGAAAATAAAGATAAAGCAATTCAAAATAGGTTTTTTGAAATAAAATATTAGTGAAAAGAAGAAAGTTTCATAAAATGTAAACAAAAAAGTGAAATCATTGTGTACTCCTCCAAGCCCCCTCCGGCCCTGACCCACTACCTTCGTAAACAAAGCTGTAGTGCATTCGTGTGATGTCAGTACAGGTGGGGCTCCTGCACCAATGAAAATCCGTTGATTCCAGTTGATTTATATCTGCTAGTGTGTTTATTGTTGTAGGTGCTCTGTGCTGATGTCACACGAATGCACTACAGCTTTATCTATGGTGGTAGTGCCCTAGCCCGGGGATAGATTTTCATAATCATCCTATGAACAAGTTTTGATATCTGTTTCTTCTTACTTTCTATTGAAATCTCACAGACTCTACGACACAGGCCTCAATGAACATCCTGAGAAAATACAAAATTTTTATTTTGTACCTCAATATTAGAATATTTAATCTCAATATTGAATGTTTGGAACTCACTCAGGCTCTGGCTTTTCAATGTCGTTCATGAATGAAACAAATTCATCCTCTGTCATTCCAATTTTTTCAGATTCCTCAGTTTTGAAGCTCACTCTTTCTATTGCTGTTAGTAGATTTTTATGAAACTCTGCAAACCAATTTACAGTTAAATTCATTCGAAATCATATGACAATAACTGAAATATGGATCATAGTCAAATTACGTGGCAATAGTGTTTTGAACGAGAGTAGCAAGTTCCTTATTTTGACCTATAGTTCGAGACCCCGGCCATATTCACAGTATTCAAGACAAATGAAGGATAATTATATATGGCTACTATGAGCTACTATGTACAATGGAAGGATGTAGCAATGGACAAATTTAGATGGAAGGCTGCCAACCAATCAAACGATTGAACTGTAAGAAGAAGAGTTCGAGTCTACGGCCGTTTTTGGCTGTGTATGTGTGACAATAACATTCGAATCCTCTCATCAATCAACTACAAAATCTCAACATACATAAACCTTGAACATTAACAATATGTTCTTCAATCTTTAAATCCATTGAACGATAACAATAGACTATTATGAGAAAGTCATGTGGAATATTGCTGGAGAATCAAACAACTGGTGGACGCCTACATTTAAAGAATATAATTTTTCCCCATTTCCCAGACCTTATATTCTTGAAGCCATTTGTTTCATAAAGAAGCATGGAAATGAATATGATACCGGTGTTTCAATTCCCAATTATGAAACCAGGTACTGTTAGAATCTGAGTGTCGGCACCCATCTTACCACTCTTGTTCGAGCGAGTTGCTAGAGGCTCGGTAATAAGCTTGTTTTTGTATATGTACAGGAGTATATAAGTGAGAGGGTATCAACCTGGAACAAATGTTGGCAGACGGCCCATACAACTCCATTTCAGTCGCTAATAAGCCGCGTTTACACCGGAGTTGGAAACAAAAAATTGCCAACCTCGATTACAGATGCTAGTTGCCGATGGAAGTACTTGCAACCTGGGCACATAGTTTGTTTTTAGGTCTGCAACCTGCAACTTGCAACTAAACTTTACAGTATGTAGAAAATCAGACAGTATGTAGAATGTCGAGTGCTGAAGAGGTTGTTCTTGCTGCGGCAGCGTGTGTTATTTTATCAAAATGTAAAAAACCGAGAAGATACTGGGTTCGACCTTCATTGCAGGCAAGAGCAAAGTATAGCGGCAGCAATCTCTTAAATGATTTGAATCGAGATGATACAGATCCTTTGACGGGAGAATTGAGATGCGATGGCAGTGTAAAAACTTTTTAAGAATGTCAAGTGACGATTTTGAAAGTTGAATTGTTGGTATTGGACACATAATTTTATTAGTAAACAGGATACTGGAAAAAGATTCCAGTGCGAGAAAGATTGGCTATTACATTGCGCTTTTTGGCGAGTGGTGACTCTTATACTAGTCTCAGTTATTTGTTTGGAGTTTCCAAAAGTGTGATATCTATTTTAGTGCCAGAGGTTTGTGAGGCTCTTATAGGTTTCCTGAAGGATAACATACAGGTGAGCAAAGAGAGAAAATTACTAAATATTGTCATTTTTAGATACATTTTATTTGTTTATGTTGTGCACTGAGTTAATAAATCTAGACAAAAAAAGTTGCCACCTGGTAGTGACTTGTAAATAAAATATGAACACAAAGTTAAGTTAATGTTTCAAAGTAACACAATTCATAAAATTAGAAATAAATGTATACAACAGAGAAACTCCAAATCAAACAAAGAAACTTTATAGCTTAAGTAATGTATAGCTTAGCTTGAGTAATGTATAGCTTAGCTTACATTATAGCTTAGTTAATGTATTGGCATCTTCATCACCCTGAGGCTCCAGAACCACTTTTTCCCTTCTTATTAATTTGTTGGAATTTTGTAATCAAATTCCTCATTTTAGACTGGACTTCAAGTTTGTTTACTTTTATTTCCTGGGAAATTTCATTCCAAGCATAATTTTTTAAATTTTTGTTTTTAAAATCCGTAAGGGTGTGGTTCCACAAGACAGGCTTCTCTCTAAACAACTCTATCAAAGTAATGACCTGATCATTTGTCCACTCCACTTCACAGATTTTCCATTGCACTAGCACAAACAACAACCATACACAAAACACAACAACTCACGACGACTAGCCTGCTTGAACTGAGGAACTAACGCAGCGTGACCACGTGGAGCCAACAGGCGGGAGGGGTAGCGGGGTAGTTGCAGACTCAAGTTGCAGCTCAAGTTAGCGCTGCAACTTGCATTGCCGACTGGGGTTGGCAACCGCCTTTGATCTTTACCGACTCCGGTCGAAAACCAAATTTCGGTTGCCAACTCACAAAATCGGTCTCCAACTACAGTTGGCAATGCAAGTTGCAGTTGTTTTAATGCGTGCAACTCAAAATTGCCGATAAATGTCGGCAATCATTGGTTGCCAACTCCGGTGTAAATGCGGCTTAATTGCTATTGGCATGTACAACATCGTGCGTTCACTGTTTCTTAGAAACAATAAATCTGTAGTGACAGTGGAACGTCTTTTTCGTCAATATTTTAGAGTAGGACGCAGTGCCTGATCGAAATTCTGTACTCTGATGGGCTGCAGCGTTAAGAAGTACTAGTTCTGTGATAAAGAAGGAATCAACCACCTGGTCTTCCCCATTCAGTTCGTACTCCGGTGAATGTGGATCAAGTCAGAATATTGACGGAAAAGACGTTGCACTGTGACTTTTGTAATTTAGTCATAGCGATTTAGATTAGATTTAGTAAGTCATAGCTACTAGAATGTCATAGTATGGGCCGTCTGCTAACATTTGTTCCAGGTCAATACCCCCTTCCGTCATTGTGTACTAGCAGTTCGAAAAACATGCGTTCCCTCTGCACCACTCTGTATAATGTTCTTCCTGTATGACTCAAAAGGGGAAAAATTCAGATATCAGTTTTAGAGAGAGTTACTGGAGATAAGCGTATATACGGCTGAGAAGTTCAGCCAAGGATGGCAACAACAATCTTGATCTGAGTTTCTTTGTTGATCTCAAAAAAGCATTTGACAGTATGGAGATTCTAATCAGAAAGCGTTATTACTCTGGGATCCATGGTAACTGACTATCTCTAATGAGATCCTATCTGAGTGCGAGGAGCCAAGTTGTGGAGATTGAGGGTGTGGAGGGTACAGTATGAATGCTAAATCTAGATCCAAGTTTTGTCTCATAGGAAGAGGAGTTCCACAGGGTTAAATACTGTGTCCATTGCTGTTTCTTATCTATATTAACGACCTCCCCGCTAATGTTCATTCAACCAAGTCTGTTCTTTTTGCTGTCAATGCAAATTTCCTGGTAATGGCTAAAATATAGAGGAACTTCAGTTCACTGGAAATGCTGTTCTTTGTGAGGTGACCAATTGGTGCAGGGCAAATAAGTTGGAGCTGAATATTACCAAAACATCTCTTATTGAATTTCAGATTCACAGATCACCTCCAAGCTTGTCCAATTCAGTATAGATGGTGAGGATGTGCAGTCCTCCTCTTCTGCCGGTTTCTTGCGATTGGCAATTGACCAGGGCTTGTCATGGACTGTTCACATTGATCCACTCCTAAAAAACTAAATTCTGCAGCTTTTCTGGTGTCATGGCTTTCATGGATGCTCGACCGAGAGGCATTTGTCACTGCCTACCATGGTTAGGCCAACTTCTTTGGGGGGGCTCAGGAAAATCTCTGCTGGCTTTTAGGACAAAAAAAAGAATAATTTTTCAAATTATATCTAGAAAGTCACCGAGATCCTCATGCCATTCCCTCTTACGATCAACGGCAATAATGACTGTCCCTGTTCTTTATATATATTATGTCTCTTATATAATGTTATAATGGTATATAATGATCTACCTTTTCCTTCAAATACAAGACAAATTGGACAACAGGGTCAAATATCCATAATCATAACACAAGATCCAGAGGTGCGTTGAGAATTGAGCGACACAGAACGACCTTTTACAAATCTAGCTAATAGCATATGAGTAAGAAAGTATTACTAATTTGTTGCCAAACCACTTGAAAGAGGCTCAAACACTGACAGTTCTTAGGCCAAGACTGAAAATCTGGTTGATAGCCCAGTGTCCCTACAGTTGGCAATCCGTAATAAACTCATTAGATAAAAACAAAATATGACTGAAAAAATGTATTAAAAGAATCTATCGCGTTACTTTCGAGTGCAATGCTCATGTTTCCAGATTATATTGTTTCTAACTGATTGTTTGTAACTGACATATTATCTATAAGATTCTGAATATTATATTTTCACCATTTTTTAAATTTATCTAGTCTTAGGTACTTTGTTAATAAATGTTAAAATTTTAATGTACGTGACTATTGTCTATGCTTACCATTGTTTAGCCTGTGACAAGTAATTAAATTGAATCAAATTGAATTGAATTGATCAAATACTACCATTATAACGTGGACCTCACTATAGAAAAACATTCTAAAGAACAAATTTACAACAAATTTGTTGAAACAACTGTGCATTCTTGTTCAAAAAGATCAATCACACTTTATTCGTCAAAGAAAAATATTTTATAATGATAAATTTTCATGATTTGGGAAAAAAACATATTTTGTTAATCTATAGATCATATAAGCGGAATAGCACTGATTCATTCACTCACTCACTCATAATCAACAGAACTAGAAATCAGCCGAGATATCTCTATTACAGAATGTAAGGATACGATAAAAACTGTCCGGTCGAGATGAAGATTTCAGGTCGCTAGCGTTCTTCTATCCTATCCTATACTATTAAACGAGCAATTTCTGTTTATATGTTTGTATTTCACCGAATCTCGGAAACGGCTCTAACGATTCTCACGAAATTCAGAACATAGTAGGTTTATAATTTGAAAATTCTATTGCACTTAGTTTCATCCCCGGGAACACTCGCTGAAGGACATTAAAAGGATAATTATTAGTCATCCTTGAAAAAACAGCTGATAATAATTATTTCGTCTGTTGATAATGGAAGTGAGTGAGCGAGTTCATGTGTGTGGGACTGTGTCAAAATTATGACTGACCTGTTGAACTTTTGTGATCATTCAATCAGGTACTCAGTGCCGGTTGCAAAAAAGCCGGGTTATTCTTAATCCTGATCAATTCCAGTAGATCCATATTTTCGAAATGGTCTTCTCTGATTTGGTTCACTTGAAATTTATCAGGATTAAAATTTAACTGGCTTTTGTGCAACCGGGCCTTTGTGAGGAGAATTTTTGCATTTATCTGAGAATTAATCTCAATTCACTGTGATTAGATAGAACATTTCTGTATGAACTATAAATATTATTATAAATTCTCCTTTCGTAATAAATTTTTATGCATTTGTACTCAAGAGCGAAGATCGGTCCCTGATATCCTATTATATTAAGCGAGCAATTTCTGTATATCTGTTTATAATTCTCTATTTTTCTATTTTCATATCTGGTTATCTGGCTATCTGGTTATATGATTATTTATGTTCAACGGATCTCGAAAACGGCTCTAACGATTTTCACGAAATTCGGAATGTAGTAGGTTTATGATATCAAAATTTGATTGCACTAGGTCTCATCCCTGGGAAAACTTGCTGAAGGACATGAAAAGGATAATTCATCCTTGGAAAAACAGATGATGATTTTGTCGTCTGTCGATAACAGAAGATGCGTGTGCCTGTGTGGGAGATAAGCTGTGTAATCAATTAGCTTACCGTATCTCGCGAGAAATCTGGAAATTTTAATTGACTCGATCAAAATACAGTAATCTGATTTGTTGACATGAGATGGAATATATCCTAATATTCAAATTATTTTACAGTTCTAAGTGATTAGTTATTGTTAGTTATCAGTGAGTGTTATTTTGTTACTCAATTTGATTTATGTAAACAATCTAAATTAGAACTTTCATGTTTTCAAATATTTGGACTGAAAATTTCACCTGAATTCAAGTGTATGGAACATCACCTACTTTTTGGAATATTTATAGTGTATAAATCAAAATTCGAGGAAGAAACAGTTTTGGGCTGTGCCTGTTAATCCTTCTCCAATCATTTTAAAGAATTGGGTTCTATTTATCAATAAATAGATAACGAGCAAAGCTCGGTGCCCCGATATTTACTATTAAACGAGCAATTTCTGTTTTATGTTTATATTTCTGTATCTGACCGGATCTCGAGAACGTCTCTAACGATTCTCACGAAATTTGGAACAAGGTAGGTTCATGATATGAAAATTTGATTGCACTAGGTCTGAACCCTGGGATAACTCGCTATTTGATTTGTCCTCTATTGTTATAAGACTAAATTATCTCAAGTTATGTATCATTAGTGTTACCGCCAACCAGTTGTGGTAAGTAACCGCTATGAGCGCTGCCTCTAGTTCCTACAGAGCTATTTGAACTATTGTTCACCCAGGAACCGTTCTTTTGAAGGAGTCGTTCTCGAGTCATTGTTCACTCAGTACACAGTACAAAGTCGATCCCGCTTCCTGCAACGTATCATGTCGTTTCCCGCTCCAAGTTAGATTCATGTCGATTCTCTATAAGATTAATCCGCTCCAAGTGTTTTATTACTGTGATACCGCTCCAATATTAACCTGAGACTCATTGTTGTTGAGTATAATTCATAAAGACAGTATAGAACTAAGCAAGTTGTGTTCCCGCCTAGTAGTGAGATTTCCGCCTTCGTATGAAAGACTTTTTTTTACACCGCCTTGTTGTATTGAACTTGATTTATGTGCTTGAGTAATTCATTCTGATCAACTTATTGTTGGTCTGGTCCTCCCATTATTGATAAAAGTGAATTCGTTTCAATTCGTGTTCACTCAGTCCAACCTGGCTCCACCAGTAGAAGCTACTAAGTAATTTGTTATTGCGCACACCTCGGTGGCCGTAACAATTAATATACCGTATGAACCTTATAATGTTTTGAGAAATTATGTAATTCATATGGAGAAGTTTTTTGAGAATAGAAAGTGTGCGGCTCTAATCCAATAATTCTATTACTAAACCTTCAAATCAATATGGATGGAATGAATAATTGGAATAATCAATATAATTTTCACATTACTTGTCTTGTCTTTCACAATTATTTTGGATTTTCTACTCCCCATAAAGCTCTCCACTTCTTCCTTGGTGATTAAACCATCACGATTTTGATCAATGATTTTGAATGTCTCTGAAAAAAAGAAATATCAATTATATGAATCCATACAGAGTGATTCATATGTGTGGAAACCCTTCAATGAGTTGAAGACGGTTTTAGATATAATACTGTAACTTTCAGGATAAGTTGTTGGTCGAATACTCAACCTTTTGACGTACAACTGAATCTCAACCCCTTATAATGGCTAATTAAAGTTTTAGTCTTTGAAGAAATGAGGGGTTGTAACTCAAATATTTCAAATGTAAACACCCATTGTGTTGTACCTACATAATTTCAAAGGCCTTCTCGAAAAGAAAAATATTAAATCAAAAAAAATGTTTCATGATATTTGTACCCAAAATGGCGGCTGATTGAAGTATCAAGTAAAAACTAAAACTCCAATGAGCCATTATGAGGGGTTGAAATTTAGTTGTACGTCGAAAGGTGGAGTATTCGACCAATAACTTATTCTGAAAGTTACAGTATCATATCTACAACAGTTTCCAACTTATTGGATGGTTCCCATACAAATGACTCACTCTGTATAAACAATACCATGTACAAGTGTTTATCTGTATCCTCTATCAGCTGTTTCTGTGACAATACTGGCTGTGCAGTGCAGAGCTTCGCTTGTGACTGGAACAAATTGGAGCAAAAGCTTATAATTTTTAATGACTTGGAAGCGAATAAATGTTTGCATTTGAATTGCAGCATTTGCAATTCAATTCAACCTATTTCCACAGAAAAATGTATTTTTCACAGTCAAAATACAATTCAAGAGGAAATTGAAAATTAACAAATAACAATCAACACAGGAGACAAATAAAGGATACATTTATTTCCCCATTCAGAATAATATTTGTTTAATAAAATTAGTAGAATTGATGGTGATGTTGTGAAATCTCTCCATAATAAGAAAACAAAGATATTGTCAAATTTCACTACAGCTGATGATGCGTTGGTTAACTACGTGAAACCATGGTTCTGTTTTAAATTTTTTAATGAATTTTTAGTGAAATTTGACAATATCTTTGTTTTCTTATTAATATTTGTTTGTAAGATTAAAATTTGGCTTCCATCAATACTGTTCACAAATCACATTTATGTGAATATTTATGTTGCTTATGATGAGAATAAGCCATGAAAAAGATTCCATCTGCGTGATTTAATATTTTAAATCTCTCTTGCTATTTCTCTTGAATGAGTACTCTGGCAAAAAGCAAAAACCTGAAAATAGGCTGTGCAAAAAGCTGAGGAAAAATTTCTACTAAAAGTGAATTTCTGGTATTTTTTTTTTGTAAATTGAATAACTTTCTCAAAAAATGGTATTCTTAGGAAATTTTCGTTTGATTCAATCAAAAATATCATGAAGAATTGATTCTTCAAATTTCATAAATTTAGCCATCTCCTACCGATGAATTTGAAATGATCTGTCACAAAAAATTAAACTTTAGATGCTTATATCTCAAAAATTAATAATCGGAAAATAATTTTCCTCCACCTGCAGTACTGTCTAAAGTACTTACTTTACTCCCTGAAACATAATACCGAAGTGCTACTTTTTCGCTCTCGGGACTAAAAAACAGAAAAACTCCTTGGGAGTAAAAGTAACTCTTTTTAAATAATATGGGCATGGGAAGTATCTCTACTTTGAAAACTTACATTGGGAATAGGTTGAAAAATTCAAGCTCAGATGAGGAAGCATATGGAGAAGTCATTGAGCTAACTAAATTCAATACTTCAACCAGAAATTTGATCAACATTATGAAATATAATTATGTTTCTATGCTAAAATTGATACATACGTAATTCATATTAGTATACTATAAGAGTTTATTAATATTTTTTTTATATTACATGATTTTCAAAATACCAGCCCAAGAATATTTTCCATCAACTAATCAAATTTGGAACGCGAACTTCATCATGTTTATAGTTTTAGTTATGAGTCAGACAACTTTTGACAGATGGTGCATAGCGCTGTCAGCAGTGAACTGTAATTACTGCCAGCTGTTTACTTCTTAGGTTATGTTGTAACATATACTGTAACTGGTCACATGTGTTTTTAAAATTATTTTTATCCACAGTTTATTATGAATGTAGTTGCAGGAAAAATGCTGTGTACATCACGAGTGAAAAATGATTTTTCCTACAGTTACGTTGAAAAGTGGCCATTGCTGCACTGATTACAGAACGCAAAGAATCACTTTTCCGCTCTAGTGCGGGAAAAATTTTTCCTGCACTCCAGATTTGCAACATGGCAACGCAAAATAGTTAGTAGGTTATATGGAGCACCAGTGCAGCAAAATCAAAATAAAGTTGGTAACTGTGACTGGTGCAGGTTATAAGAATCTTGATGGGGTGGACAACAGTGGATGACAGCAGTTGACAGCACACAGCCGCCCCGCCATTCAAACACTACTACATTATTCTATTTTATTTATTAATAATAAAATTACACAGATTTACATTTGATGGATTTCAGGCAATTTTACCCATAATTACCCACTTTACATATTCAATGGTAACTGTAGGAAAAACTTAATGTGAAATACGTGCGCAAAGTTCCTCTGCTGCACTCAACAAACCATTCCTAACATTCCACTCAACAAACCACTCAGTAAACGTTTCTTTCGGTGCAGCAAACTGTCACTTTGCGCACTAGTTGCACAAATAACTATTTCTCCCTCAGGGGAATTGTTACCCTTGGCTTCGCCTCGGGCAGTAATATTTCCCCTCAGGGAGAAGAAGCTGTATTATTCACTCTAAATATACAAATAACTATTCTCTGAGAAACTTTTCTATTTTGATAGTAATAAGTTTTACAAATAGAGGACTGTTTATGATAAACTCTTCGAAAACTGTCCCCAGTATCTGATACTTCAGCAAATGGTTTTCATTCACACACTTCCACTCTCTCTTATTATGATATTATAATTATAAGGGAGATGTATCATCATATATTGGTTCCTATTTGCTATTACCAGATTCGTAGAGTGTGAGTTTAGAATATACTAGAGCCTATGTGCATGTATATCTGGACCATAGGCGAATAATGAAAGGGCTTACTCCCTATCTTATCTCTATGATAATCAGAGAATATAGAATGTGATATTCTTCTCCTTCTCGGCTGCACCCATAGGTTCCATGAAGAGATCTCATTTCAGATGCATGTAGTCTACTTTTATCTGGCCCTGACAGCACCCAGATTTCACACTCATATAAAAGAGTTCGTACAGCTATAGATTTGTAATATTCTATGTTATATCCTTTACATTATATTACATCCTATACTCTCTAATGGTGATTAGAAAAGATCAATAACTTTATTTTCAAACATATGAAAGAAAGACGCTATCTTCTCTCTTTGCTATCAGCTATTACTACCAGAAAGTATAGAATCGTGGAAAAAGATAGCATTTTTCTATCTTTTCTCAAGTTAACGGGATTGCCAATGATCTAATGTTAATGTATAGAATATAAGATGGAGTCAAATTGATAGAACAATTATTTGATGATTGTCATGTGGTACAGTCTGGAGAGAAGTGATGAATTTATTGAAATATCGTTGATAAACAAGATAAAGTTCAGAGGGAATTCTCAAGACCATAACAGTTCAACTCACCTCTGCAATCGTCATCGCTAGTTCCTTTCTGAAACACACGAAAAAATATTGGTATGATCATGTTTGAGAGTACATTAATAGGCTAATACAGTGTAATATGATTATAATTACGAATACATCATTGCACTAAATTATTCAAGTCCAAAACCAATTGCTCAAGATTTCTTATTGCTTGGAAATTATTTCTCAAAAAGCATGACAGATATGGATAATACAGTGGTGAAGAAATATTGTAGACTCATTCATATACAATTTATACAGTTTAATATGATAATATGGAGAAATATGACTGTGCATATTTGAAATAGTATCACCCTATACAAGGAGGAGTCAATAAGACCTGAACTTGAGTTCTGATATATAATAGGCCTACTTGTCCAGTCACTACATATCATGGTGCTTGCAATATCTATTGTAGTTCTGATTTCTTTATATATTGTTTCTATACAAAAGCGAAGTCCAGTATAATTTTTTACATGGAAATTTACTTATGCTAGGAACAGGATGGCCCAAAAACCTCGTATTTTCGGTTAATTTCCCAGTTTCTTCCAGTTTTCCGTTCTCACTTTTTTTCAAATTATAAAATTCTGAATTTCAATCAATCAATATGATCGATAAAGTGAGATCATTCGGAGCTCTCTATCTTCAAAAGTACTGAGTTACAATTTTTCAAAAAAAAGTAAAATTTCAAGGAAAATCAATTTTGACGAATTTCAGTTTTTGATCTATAATATCTTTTGATTATCACAATTGAAATGTATAATTCAAAATTCCTCTGAGAGTAATTTCGTCCTCATCAATTCGAGACCAGTTAGAGCGCTCTATCACATATAGATTTCCAGGTACACCTGCTAACAATGATCCTCGTATTTTGGAAATACCTCATTTTTAGCTTCAAACATCATCACCAACTTCATTGTCCTGACATTAAGATTTTGCACTTTTGCGCAATGATATAAGTAAATAAGGTCATGTTCTATGAGAATCACTTGTTAAAAGCACTTATTCAGTGGAGAAGCACGCATAAGGACACCTCAAGGATGAACATTTTTAACAGTTTCAACTTTTGACACAATGATCGAATTCCATGTATTACAACTCATCCTTTACGGCTTGTCCAGGCGGTTCAAAATCATGCATCATAGGTCAAATTGAGAAGAGAAATAAGAAATTTATTTTTGAGTGTGTTGAGTGTACTTCAATCCATATTTCTATGAACAAAGAAATGGTTGATTTCTATATTGAAAGCTATGTATCTCAATAACCCGTTATTATAAAAAATAACTTGATCTTGAATTCATTGTAGAGTAGAAACTCCTCTTCCATTTGCAGTGAACGATTTATGATAAAACATATTTGTGAAGTGCGATTCGATCGTTTAAAAAAGTCAAGAAATTAAAGAAACTTTCCTCATATCCACGATCTCGGCAGTTCTATGATGGAAAACAGTGGTTCAAGATGAATTCAAGGCGAACAATGTATTGAAAACTCTGAACTGCACAAAAAGTACACCCCTTTTTCAAGTCTATATTGACTGAGCTATACAATGTTTTATATCACCGTCAGTAGTGTTGCTGAGGCAAGACTAGTATTGCGCCAGAAGAATAATACTCCATCCAGAAAGAGGAAAAGGCCAGTGGCGTACCAGGAGGAGGGCTGATGGGGATGTATCCCCCCGAAATGGAGCCTGCATTTTTTTGTGGCTGAATCAGCTACAAAAATTAGCATCTAATGTTTTTTCGTTATATTGTACTACGTAAGTCGAGAAATATACTAGTAGCTCTGCGAACAGTAGACCTCGCTCATGAATGGCCTATAACTTTCAAACTAATATTAGAAGGGCCATTAAGGAAGTACAGTATATTGTGAAGATTTATCCATGTCATATATTATTTTCTCCATTGAAGTGCTAGAGACATTGTTTCTAGGGACACTGGACTTATAAATGTCTCTCATGGAGGTACCTTTATATCGTCCCCATATTTACAATAGGCTATTACAACTTTTCTAATGATTAATTATAAGAAATCGGTCAACCGGGTAGACTGACAGAAAAATGGAATACGCAGTAATTAATTTAGACGATGAATCGTCTCAGCAGACGATAGTGAGACGGAAAATGATTCTAGATAAGATGTGTTTGTTGGTGACAATGACAGGAGGTTGCTAATGATGTATTTCATAAAAAGTGGATTCAATGTTATGGCTTGTTATACCCATGCAGAATGTTAATGCTCACAAATCGGTTTCCGATCCGTTATATTGTACTACGTAAGTTGAAAAATATATAAGGGATGAGAAAATACCACTGCAATAGCATAGCAATGGTAATAATAATGAGATTTTTTCTTATAAATAGTGGTCTAGTGCCCAGGAACTGTATAGCAGGGGATAGAGAAACTAAAGATAGCACTTCAAAGTTAGTTCACTTTTTACCATCCATTATTACGAAGAAATTCAATAAAGCTTATATGGAAACTAGTTGCTTATATAAATATAAGCTTATATTTGAACTATTTGATTATAGTTTATTAAGTTACATGCATATCCTTGAACAAAGCTCTAACAGATTCTACTAGAGAGTAGCCCCGACAATTTTACAGTTATGATGAACGGGCGTAATTTCTACCGTGAACAGGAAGGACCCATCCCCCTCATATTTGCAAAAAAAATGTTTCATCCCCCCCCAAACAATGCAAGTTTGAACACTCAAGTAAATTTGAAGTAGGTTGAAATAGTGCATTATTGGCGCCAAAATTTAAGCATACTAGCTTGTTATCTAATTATGAGTAGGCCTTCTGCAAAACCACTATTTTCTCAAACAACTGAATGACTAATAGAATTCTACTCCATTCTATCCTATTCGTTCTTTAATCAAAAACCCATGAAACTTACGAGGGAAAATCGAAATAATAAGTGGCATACTGATCACCAAAAAAACTTGAATGGAATGTTTGTTTTTAAGTGGAACGTAAAATCGCACTAAATTGAAGGTATATTTTCAAAATTTTTGAGACCCGGACCCCTTATTGGTGGGGGTATTCCATTCAAGCATTCAAGTGGCTACGCCACTGGAAAAGGCTCTAGGACCCACTCACTATCTGCTATCTGCTATCTGCTAAGCCCCGCACACACAAATCGATTTTTGTTCTTAAGATATTCTTTCGTCCTTATGAATTCTATTAGATAAAACAGATGATTTGAAACAGATGTTGTTTGTCAAGTTCCGTTTAATCTTATAGAATTCATGAGGATGGCAAAATATCGTACGATCAAAAATCGATGTGTGTGTGCGGGTCTTTACAGGTACCTATATCTGAAGATCCAAGATAATATAGATATAGATACCTATGGGGATCATGCATCGTGGCCGGGCCCTCAATTATTGTTGTCTATCCACGATGACATGGATTGATATTCTAGATCTATTATCCAATGTTGAAAAAGTTTCATTTCAATAACTTACCGTTGATGGTATACACATGAGAATACCCAGTGATATAGTACAAACTATGAAATTCATTCTCATCATGGAACAGATTTTTACCATGTTTTGTTGAATAAATCTGAAAGAAGAAAAAGTACAGTATTTTTAACAAGTTTGATGATTTGTTCCAGTCATGATGATTGATCAATCAATCAATAATTTTATTTCATTTTCAACATATTTGAATTAATATAATTTTGAGGTCAATATTTCCCAATCATTCAATTTTATATTTTCATGAATATCTATTCTCCGGATCCCATGTTTTTGAGCCATGTTTTTCAATAATGTATGAATTCAGGGCTACTTATTTTTATTTATAAAATAACATTTTAGTACCCTTTTGATTTGTGCCTTCAATCTGTCATTTTATATTAAAAACTTTTCGAAAAAGAGTACTAGAATGTCATGTTTTTCTACTTTATAAAAGCTTGGACTATAAGGCTAGCTAACTGTAGATCGCAAGTGTTTCTCTATTTTCCAAGAGCATCGAAGACTCTCAATAAATTCAAAAAGAAAAATCGACAACACTTCTATCCAATCAATTCATCCAGCAAATGCTGCTGCCTATTGGCAGAGTTTGGTATGACATGATTTATAGACTGCCAAACAATCTGCAGTGAGTGGGCGGCGAAGAAGAAGAAGAGGAAGAAGAAGAAAAAAAAGAAGAAGAACGAAGAGAAGAAGAATTAATAAGGGAGAGAAAAATAGAGGATTCATTGGACAATACCCCATAAAATTGTGAAATTAAATACTCAAGCAAACTAATTTTGGCCCCGATTTTTGTGATTTTATTACTTCTTAAGAAGGAGAAGAAGAATCTGAAGTGTGATCAGAACAAGTCTTGCTTTCTATTAGCCGTTCGCTTCAGAACAATATTGTTACAAAACTTTTGTTTTTGGTTCCTGAATGTGAAGAGAATATTTTTCAAGAATATTTTATTCAACTCATCCAGGTGTAAGATAATTCAGACATCATAGAAACAGTACTCTATAATAAAAATCAACCTTCCTATTATTACTTTCCTTGCCTACCATAGGTAGGAAAAGAAAAAGCCATGTTTTGCCTACCATAGGTAAGGAAAGTATTGCTTTCCAAAAAAAATTAAGGTACCCCAATTTCAAGTTTTCTATACGTTTCAAGGTCCCCTGAGTCCAAAAACATGATTTTTGGGTATTGGTCTGTGTGTGTATGTGTGTGTGTGTGTGTGTGTGTGTGTGTGTGTGTGTGTGTGTGTGTGTGTTGTGTGTGTGTGTGTGTGTGTGTGTGTATGTCTGTGAACACGATAACTCCATTCCTAATTAACCGATTGACTTGAAATTTTAAACTTAAGGTCCTTATACCAAGAGGACCCGACAATAAGAAATTCAATAAAATTCAATTCAAGATGGCGGAAAAAATGGCGGATAATTACTAAAAAACCATGTTTTTCACGTTTTTCTCGAAAATGGCTCTAACGATTTTCTTCAAATTTATACCATGGATAGCTATCCATAAGCCCTATCAACTGGCATGAGTCTCATTTCTGGGAAAATTTCAGGATCTCCGTAATATTCTTGAGAAAAATGGCGGATAATGACTAAAAAGCCATGTTTTTCACGGTTTTCTCGAAAACGGCTTCAACGATTTTCTTCAAATTTATACCATAGATAGCTATCCATAAGCCCTATCAACTGGCATGAGTCTCATTTCTGGGAAAATTTCAGGATCTCCGTAATATTCTTGAGAAAAATGGCGGATAATTACTAAAAAACCATGTTTTTCACGATTTTCTCAAAAACGGCTCTAACGATTTTTTTCAAATCCATATTCTGTATAGTTATTATTAGCTCTATCAACTGACATGAGTCTTTTTCCTGGGGTACCTACTAATGGGGGGTCCACCCAATCCTTGAGAAATGGACTTTGTAACCTCCTTCTCGTGCATGAGGTAGGTAGGAATAGGAACACGGTTTTTACTTTTTCTTCTTCCATATACCGTGGGTAGGTAGAGCAGTTTATAAAAAGAACACAGTCATAGTCAAGATATTTCATCTGTAGAACAGCTGTTTTGACGAATTTCAAAAAAATCATGGAATTTCACAATTTACATAAAGGAAAAAGTACTCTGAAAACAATTGTATATACACATATACAGTAGTCTGATCGTAGTTGCAAATATGTTGCCGTCAATCGTCATTATGTTATTCCCCTGAATTATTCTCGTTTGATAATGAGGCTTAGGTTTATTTAGCGAACTATATTGGTAATTTTAAGGTAGGGTTATAAAAAGGGCACTTTGTTCCGTGGATGTTTTTTTTACAAGAGAAATATTTGATCAAAATAAGGGGAAAGGTTTTTAAGCGAAAATAGATGTAACATTTTAAATAGTTCAATGAGCAAGGAAAGTTGTGTGAGTGTACCACACCAGATTTTATAACATAGAATCGCGTCTTTCTCACCAGCTGACGAATTTATTTCAAACTATTCCCCAATTATTGTGTTACAGTTTGATAAATTAAATAAAACAGAAATCATTGACTCGCTAAAATCTCTCACAAATTCATTCAAGTTTTAACTCCTTACTAGCCGATCTCAAGAAAGATAACTTTCCAATTTCAGATGGATCATTGAAATTATTTTCCAAGTGGGATTTCTGAGTAAGTTTCTAGAAAAATACCTTGAAGAATACAAACCTTGAACCAAATTGATGCGAATCGCCTATCAATCCAATACAACCAAGTACTGTGATACTACTGCATCAGTTACATGCCAATTTGGCAATTTTATACAGACCTAAAACAATACCCACAGATGAATTTCCTACAGAAACTCAATTGATGTGTTTGAATATCAACCCATTATTCATCTTTGAAACTGCGCAGTTCTCAATATTCTGTGGCTCCACGTTAACCATTAATCTATTGTTACTACAAGTATGTTGTATTGAAATGTATTGTCAGTTTAAAAACACTGTAATCGATATAAATCGATGTAATTGATTGATTGATCAACGCCATCATTATATTATCACGCATTCTCAAAAAAGAAGGACTGTTGCACAAAACGCTATTTCATCCTCAAGAATTGCTTCTTATGTTCAAGGACACTTTGATATTACAGCATACAGTACTATAAAAATATCAATTTATGAGACTTGCAGCGCAAAGCTGCTTTTTTTGTTACATAACTTGCAAAACTCCAATTTTCACTAAAACAACAAAATTACATAGTTCAGGATTTAAACTAAGACATAAATTTACTTCTGTTGGAGAGTAAATAGGGAGGATATTATTTTTGGATATCCTTTCCCAAAAATGGATGTCCAGTTGTTCAAACCTCTGTCAATTTGCCTAGATACAAAAAACCTGTATCATAGTAGTTTCAAATAGTATTTTTTATCTCGTATTGAAGACAGCTCTATGAAGCAAATGAGAGAGATAAGGTGCAAAGCTCTTTCAACTGGTTAACCAACCTTCACTGGCCCACCGATACTTGGAAAATACCAGATCTCATAGATTTTTTCCCGACAAAAAATAAATATATCAGTGAATTATCTGCATTTAGTAGATTTAGTGGAATTAGAGAAGTTTTTCACTGATATTCAACAGGCAGAACGGTGTAATATTACACAGATCAGAAGAAGAACCACTGGAAATAATTACTTTGCGGAAATCAAAAAACGAAGTCTAGAGGGAGATGACAGCAATCACGTTCCCCTCAACACAAAAGAATTTCGAGCAATCTAACTCAAGAACTAAGAAGAGAAATTCAATTTATGAAGAATGAATCAATCAATAGTGATGTTACTTGATAAAATTTAACATCAGAACGCAGTACGGACTTCTCACTCTGGGAGGCAGCTAAACAAAAATAAAAACCCCATTCAACAATCTCCTCCTCTCAGAAAGCAGGACAGACAATGGGCAAGGAGTAGTGATTAGAAGGCACAGACATTTTCATATCTTCATCCATTCATTCATTCAATAAGTACATTATTGAAATGATAGGGAAAGGAAAAATAAGGTAACCTTGTGCTATTCCTCCCTCAAATTTAGATAACACATACGGTAGTCCGAAATAGGTCTTGCAAGTCTTGTAGTTCTTCAATTCACAAAATTTCCAGTCCTCAAGTATTTTTACAAATTAGATGCTTCAAAACTAAACATAGAAGAAATATTTCACATTATTATAACCAAAATATGAGAAATTCACATTTAAAAATATAATTTTGAAGAATTACCGAGAAACGAACTTGATCTTAAATCTATATATAATTAATCTTCAATCTTTTATCTATATCTCATTTTAAGAGTTCTTCAGCCAAACAACGCAGCTGAAGAAGACACTATGGAAGCAGAGGAGAACATCTTATAGCTGAATAAAGAAATAATGCGTGTCACAGTACAAGAGATGGGAAGAGTAACAAGAAATCTGAATAGCAAAAAGAACCTTGGACTCGACATGATAACTGGCTTAGTCCTCAAGCATCCACGAAGAGGAGCAATAGTAAATATATAACAAATATTTTGAATAAGAGAAAATGAATTTTTGATGTGACAACGTCTTATAAATTGGTTTGCCGGGTGACACTTCAAGAAACTGCGTTACGTTCCCACGTTATGCGCTCACAATGAGAGCGAGTGAGAGCGTTCGTTTCGGTTCACGGTCGTCTGGAAAGAGCACGAATAGGAGCAGTGGCGAGCAACGCCGCAGCAACCGGAAGCCATTCACCTGGAGAGAGAGTGAAACGGAGCAGTCAACCTGCGCAGGCGCCGCAAGCAATCTCCTGCGACTACGCCTGCTTAGGTGAATAAGTGAATAGGTTATGTTGTAATAATCACAATAATGCATTATCACATAATCATGCATAAGTGAATAGGTTATGTTGTTAGTTGTAGTAATCACAATGTTGTGGTTCAGTGCGAGATTCTTTGTATAAATTAATGTTTTCAATATAATTCTTTGTATAAATAAATGTTTTAAATTGTTACTATTATTTCATCCTTCTTCCTACTATACGAATGAATATTCACATTAAAATTATTTTACCACTCAAAGTCGTTGTCACGTAAAACTTTCGCCCGTACACCGACTTTACAGGCAACCATGCATTTTTTGGAGGCCGAGTTTTTAAAAAAGCGTAGTTTACACAGCTTTTCCTGTAAAAAGGTTGAATCCTCAAGTTTACTGTCATAACAGTTCTATGGACGTACAGAAAAAAATATTGTTTTTAATTCAGTTACTATAGTAATTTCTATGTTTTATATTGATCTTATAATTATCTATAATATTGTATAATTGTACTTGACGTTGTCAAACAAATTGTATTCTTGTAACAACATTAGGACAATGGATGATTTTGATTCCGTTAGACTTACGAAATAACTGTAACAGGACGGTAACGGTCTTCGGCTTCCTCTCTATTGTTATTATTCCGTAATCCATTTCATTACTGGAAACTACGAGAAGAAATAATAGGAATATTTTCATACATTGGCGTCGATATTAGAAATCAGGATATCGATAACTTGAGAAAATTGAATCCTACTGAAAAGGATGGACCAATTAGAGCACAGTTGACTTCAATGTTTACTAGGAACGACGTTTTGAGGAAGAAATACAAGTTGTCAAGAGAAGAAAGGTTTAACCACATCAAAATAAGGGAAGACCTTGACATGGAAACGCGCATCATCAGAAAGGAATTATTCCCATTTCTTATGGAATACAAGAAACGAGGTGAACAGGTCCTAATGAAAAAAGATAAATTAATGATTGACGGTGAGCTCTACAACCTGGATAGCTTAAAAGAAGCATATAATAAGGAAAAAGAAAAAAAAAGGCCAAGGAGTGAGGGAAGCTCTCCCACAACAGGAGGCGACGGTGACGCAAGCACCCAAAACACAAATACGGAACGACTCGTGAAGAAAAATAACTTGAATACAATGGAAACATATATAAAGAGAATTGGAAGAGAGCAGGGTGGTGTGGAAGAGCCTTCACAACCACAGTAGCAACCACGGCGTGGAGTTAGAATAGCAAGAACGGAAAATGAAAGGAAACCAACTGATAAAGACTACGGAAAGGATGGAAGATCGGCGAAGAGAAAAAAATCAAGATAATATCATTATACTCACATATAATTGTAGATCTCTTAGGGAGAACTGGAGAGTGGAACAGCTGGTGGAAGAGGTCAAAAATGTAGAATGGGATATAATAGGACTTGCGGAAGTAAGGAGAGACGGAGAACAATGTTTGAGCCTGGATGATGATAATATTGTTCTGTACGTGAATGGCAATGGTCCAACAGGAAGAACAGGTTTTCTAATAAACAATGCGACAAAAAAGAAAATCATAAGCTTCAAGCAACATACTCACAGAATATCGACAATAATTTGGAAACTCAAAGAAGGAATGGGTAGAATTAAAATAATACAAGTCTATGCACCAACATCAAATTCAACTGATGAGGAAATTGAAGAACTATATGAAGAACTGAATGATGCCTTAGGAAAGGATATATGTAGGTACATAATAATAATGGGAGATATGAATGCAAAAATTGGCAAGAACAACGGTGAAAAATGTGTTGGAAACTACGGATTTGGTGAAAGAAATGAAAGAGGAGATAGGCTTGTTGAATTTTTTGAAGGGAAAAATATGTATTTGATGAACTCCTTCTTCCAGAAAAATGAAACAAGAAAGTGGACTTGGATGAGTCCGGATGGAGAAACAAAAAATGAGATTGACTTCTTCATAACAGACAAAAAACTCATTGTACAAGATGTGGACGTAGAGAATGATGTTAACATAGGAAGTGACCATAGACCAATTAAGATGATTATAAAAATAGAAGAGAGAAGAAGATTCAACAAAAAAGTCCGCACGAGACTGAGTTCAGAAGCACTAAAAATGAAATCATTTGAAGAGAAATTGGAAGAAAACCTAGCTCATGGAATGAATACTGAATGCTCCGATATGGAAGACATATCAAGTAAACTATCTGCTATTATTAAAAGTACAAGTGATACCTTGAACGACAGAGAAGGAAACAGAAGACGTTCAACTCCAAGAGAGATAATCAGACTTTTGGCAAAAAGGAGAAGACTGAAAACGTCTGATAGGGATAGAATTGAATTCACTGAAATTTCTAAATTAATAAGGCGAAAATGGAAAGAATGGACAGCGCTCAAGAAAACTGAAGAATTAGAAGACACAATTAAATCAAGAGGAAGTATTAAACAAACATTGAGAAGACAACAGCTAGGCACCAATATAATGATCTCGATGAAAAATGAGACTGGCGAGGAAGAGAGAGAAGTGGAAGGTATTCTCAGGACAATCTGTAACTTCTATGAAAAATTATATAGTATACAGGGGCCTGAAACAGACACATCAGCAGAGTGCAGTGGAAGGAGAGAGGAACAGCTGGATGCAGGTCAAGTAGAAAATAGCCTTCCAATCCTGGAAAGTGAAGTGGAGAGAGTAATAAGCAAATTAAAAGAAGGAAAAGCGGGAGGACCGGACAGAGTTACAAATGAAGAAATAAAAGCGGGAGGAAGAGCTGTAACCAGTATACTAGTCAAGTTGTTTAATATATGTCTAAAAAATAGAAAAGTTCCTGATTTATGGTTGAAGGCTAACCTAATACTACTGTATAAAAAGGGAGACAGAAAAGAAGTAAAGAACTATCGCCCAATAAGTCTCCTCTGTACAATTTACAAAGTCTTCATTGCAATAATAACATACAGAATAGGAAGAAATTTAGATGCCGCAACACAGAACGATCAGACCGGATTCAAGAAAAATTTCTCTACACTAGACAATATCTTAGTACTGCTGGAATTGATACGAAAGGCGAGAGAATACAATTTCCAAATGGTCCTACTATTCATCGACTTTGAAAAAGCATTCGATAGTGTAACAACCAACGCTATTATGAATACGTTAGCTGGACTTGGTGTTGAAGATGAATATTTACAAATTTTTAAATATATATATGAGAATATGAAATTAGAATGTTCAGTAAGAGGAGAGAGTAAAGAGATACGTGTGAAAAGAGGATTAAGACAAGGTGATGTTCCATCTGCAAAAATATTTAATGCCGTTTTAGAAACAACCTTCAAAAATTTAGACTGGCAAGATAGAGGCATAGATATCAATGGGGAGAGGTTGAACTGCTTGAAATTTGCCGATGATATTGTTCTTATAGGAAGAAGTGCAAGTGAAGTTAAGGATATGTTAAATGAGATGATGGAAGAAACAAAACAAATAGGCCTTAAAGTAAATTTTGAAAAATCAAAGGTTATGAGTTTCAATTGTCACGTAAAACTTTCGCCCGTACACCGACTTTACAGGCAACCATGCATTTTTTGGAGGCCGAGTTTTTAGAAAAGCGTAGTTTACACAGCTTTTCCTGTAAAAAGGTTGAATCCTCAAGTTTACTGTCATAACAGTTCTATGGACGTACAGAAAAAATTATTGTTTTTAATTCAGTTACTATAGTAATTCCTATGTTTTATATTGATCTTATAATTATCTATAATATTGTAATTGTACTTGACGTTGTCAAACAAATTGTATTCTTGTAACGACATTAGGACAATGGATGATTTTGATTCCGTTAGACTTACGAAATAACTGTAACAGGACGGTAACGGTCTTCGGCTTCCTCTCTATTGTTATTATTCCGTAATCCATTTCATTTGTGTTGAGCTCTTGAGATGTGTATATATCATGCAAATAGCTATGGAGTGCACAGCTTCATTCTTTTCACTTATATTTTGTAATGATTGGGATGTGACCTAGCTTTTCTAGTTTTATTTTGTTAAGTTGTCTATGAAAAGCTCTTTTTCTTCTGATTTGTCTATCATTGTTCTAACTCACTGACAACGGACAAATTGTTTGATGCCCGTAGTGCCATATTGTAATTTCGCCATTAATTTTCTCTTAAAATTCTGTATCGAAATATGTATCAAATGACCACGTTCGCATTTGAAAAAATCAAGCTAAGTTAAGATTCGAAATTAACCCTTCTACTACCAAGCGGGGTAATTGCATTACCCCAACCGACATTTTTTTTTTTTTTAGATAATGTTGATGTATTTCATTGTAACGTTGAGTACTTGTTAAAAACACATCACTTTAGTTATTTTATCTCTTAGAATCATGTCATTCCTCTTTTTTGGAATTATTAGCAGATATATCCTGGGGGTAACTCTATTACCCCACTTGGTATTCCATGTCATGCAATTTTCTGGTATATCTCATCCATTATAAGAATACATAAGATATCAATTCAATGTTCAATTTCCATTTTATTGCCAAACCTGATTCATAATGATCACTTAAAATCTAAATTGGAAAAAATTGCTTCATCGCTATAACCATAATTTAATTATTTGACAACATTTCCTCTACAACAATATAATAGAATGCTCAATTTTGTTGGCCTGTCAGTTTTTAATTGAAAACCTATTTATCAACAGAAGAAACTTATTTTCAATCATTCTAATGGATTTTGTAATGCATTTGATTGATGAATTGATGGAAAAAATATAGAATAATTATATAAAACAGAAATCTTGTTGGGGTAACCCACTTACCCCACTTGGTATTTTGTGTATGTGAAAAACATTGGTAGTAGAAGGGTTAAGTTAGATTCATATGATGGATCTAAGATGGTGGACAAGAGTTGCGAAGCGAAAGAAACTTAATATTTGAATAGGAAATAGGAAATAGAAATTTGAATAGGATGCTCATGAAACCTACTATCAAACTATCATTGTGAAAGAAATATTCAGCTGTCTACATAATCGTCACCAACTCTGTATAATTACAAGTGGCGGATTTCTAAGATCATTATAACAGTTCATGAGCGAGTTCTCCAATCCAAAGGGTCAATAATACTATATTGTATTACATTAAAGAATATATTTCATGATTAATTATAGGATATGATATTTTATTTGATACGATACAAAATTTGAAAGAAGATAAATATCTCCTGGAAAGTCAATCTCATAAAACTTCTCAACAGTAATTGCTGGAAGATTGTGAACCAGTGATTTTATTTCCAGAGAAAAATGTGATGAACAATTCAACAATTTCCAACCACAAAACATTGGATGAGTTCTAGCTCTGAAGAAAACAATAACGTTTTTAATGCAAGAGATACGAAGCACAAACGTGTTGATTGAGTAGTTATTCAGCTGTTGACTACGACAAGTTTTCAATTGTCTTGGAATAGAATTAATCAATTTGAATGCCAGAAAATGTTGACAGATGCTATACGACCTGCAATTCAAACTCAGTTATAAGCTTCACGAATGTCATTAAATGCTTCTGAAAAATGATAGTTGGTAGAGTTTATAAATTGGAAAATTCTATAGGAGTTTTGAATTGAAAATAATTGGATCCTTATTTCAAAAATTAGGCTACATAATTTTGTATCAACTTTTACTATTAGATGTGTGAGCAGTAGACCTTGAGCAGTCATAAAGCATAGCCACTCCCAATACTGTTCATCAGAATCTTGAAAGACGTAGCCGTCCTCTCACAACATTGAAAGCTACAACAGCGTACACATCCAGTTCAGATCAGCGTACTGTAGCTTGTTGGGAGATAGGACGGCTACGTTTTCCGATGATGTATTTCAGCGTAGCGTAGCGTGATAATTTAAAGAAACAGATAAATTCAAAAGTTTCGACTTGAATCTTAGGCTGGCCACTAACAGCACATGCATTATGAACATGTGTGTCCAATGTACATGCATGTTTGTCATGCACACACACGCACACATGTTCATCAAGCATGTTCCATCAAGTTCATCAAGTAGAGGCTTCTCTCTGCTTAGAACAGAATTCTAAAAAATAGTGTAGTTCAATATGTATATGGGTTTCAATCTTAATGTACTCTTGATAAATGGAATATTGTATCCAGGATTGACTAAAGAAAATTGCAGATACAGTTGATAGAATTTGAAAATACAAAATATGTGACTTGATCAAATTCCAGATCAATCTGTGATTTTGAAATTTGACAGTTATTTTCTTTTTTTAATTGCGCGTCGAAGTCTCTACAAGGTTTTTGGAAATTTTGCATTTCAAGGATGATATAAAAGGAAAAAGGAGCCTCCTTCATACGCCAATATTAGAGTGAAAAACAGACCATAGAATTATTCAGCTGACAAGTGATTACACAGATGTGTGGAGAAGCCAGTCTATTGCTGTATTTCCATAAGGTCTATAGTTTCAATCAGGTACTTGTGGATGAGAATACTGCGTGAGGTTTACTGTTCACAGAACTACTAGTGTAATGAAATTTCAGAGATAGCTCTATCAGAGACTGTTTTATCAGAGATAGAAGATGATAGTTTGATATTGTTCTCCTTGAATGAGTTCATCACTCAAAATCCAATATACTTTTGATTTAGAAATTTATGAACTGTGAACTGCGGGTGATAGAGGAGTTTAAGCCAATTACCTTTTCCAGTTTTTAATTCGTCTCAAGCTCATAATACTGAAAGATATCTACGGTAGAACATTGTTGCCATCTTAAAAACAGATTTTCCGATTTCTGCCAGGTGAAATGGTATGATAAAAATTTGAATATTTAAATTTGAGGAATACGCTTGATAAGAATTTTTTAATATTGAAAGCCAGCCAAGAATTTTAAATAATTATACTTTGCATGTACATTTTATTACAAACATTTGGCAATTCATCGAACATATAACCAACAACAACAATACAATAAAGAAGCATCAACAAACAAAACACGAATATCTAGAGAGAATTTTGGTATTTCATAGTACTATACAATGATAATCAATCTACTTATAACTTACTACACAATTCATTTTTTGATATGATGGCCCAACACTTGTCAGATCAACTCTATTCATACACCAAATATCAATCATCTCTGAAAGATCTTCATTTTAGGCCAAGAAACGAATTTGTAAAATGATTAGAGTTAGCAAATTATAGGATGAAACAATCATTCTAAAGTCGTTCAATGATAATACATTACATGAATATATGTCATTAGATTGGTGAAATTCGCTCCCGTTTCCGAGATATAAGCATTTGAGAATATTTGACTTCTCTCATTCTGAGAGAAGAGTGAACATTTTTGTTACAGTGGATAACTCACTCTGTATTGCAGAAAAACGTGTAAAATTATGAGATAACACTTGTTATGACAATACGTTTTTCATTGGTATTTGAATTTCGACTTATAGTGTTTCTGAGAGTGTCTTAATGTCTAGAATTGCTAGAACTGAAACAAAATAATAATGAATACGCTCCAAAGATTACATCCAATTGATATGATTATTAAAACCTACTTTGACATTATGAATTCTCACTTTTCATAGGATTCAAATCAATAGAGATCCAGTCCATAAACACAACTTTTGTTGATTTCATTATTTATTCTTAATGGTCAATCAAGAACAATTTATAACCACGATTTCTCTCTCCAAGTAAGATTTAAAAAATTCGAGTCTCGACAGATTTAGATAACAAATCAACCGTTCATCTCATTACAGATCGAGTTAACTCCAAGAATATACCAACGATTATTCGTGTTTATCATGTTAGTAATACTTGCAGCCGAATTACACGCCTTGCCATCTCCAGATAGTTCTGACTCAACAGTTGAAACTTCAAGTGAAAATTTCGAGAAATCACACAGTAAGTACTTCGAGAGGTCTTGTAAAGATACATTTATTATTTCATACTATGTGTATGTAAGTATAATATGTGTCCAGTATCATAATATATTTTATGGGAGACATGATTGTCTGAACGGATACAACTGAATTATTCAATACAAATGTATATATGCATGTATCTGCATTGCAGCCACTCAAGTATTCTACAATAAATTGAAATTTGAAATTTATTTTAACAAATAATAGAAATTATGATTATTTGATGATAAAATTCAATTGTCTGATTAAACAGTAGTTTACTTTCCACGTTCTCATCTCTTGGTAGATGGAATTTTGGAAATTGCAGGCGAAATCAAACTTTATCATAATATTATGAAGTTGAAGTACTCAACATTATGTGAAATTATAAATACAATATTTTTACAACTCAGACAATGGATAGCCTGCTCTATTTCTCTTATGGAAAGGTATATTGGGTATCAAGACGAGGCAGAACAGTCTAAAGTATATTTCTGTCAAAAGCCTTTAGCGTGATTTTTCTATTTTTTTATTCCATTTATTGAATTCATTTTACAATCACAACATTAGATTCATGATTGGGAGAGAATCATCAGGATAAACCCAAAACTGCTTCCCCTCCCCCTCCCCCCCTAATTTCGATAGAAATAGTCTAAATGGCTTTGTAAATACTTTTCATAATTATCACAAAAATTTATATTCCAAATATACATTACAGTATATTAGAATTTTGTATCTGGGTTAATCAGAAAGTAATAATAATAATAATTCCATTGTTTTGTAGATTCACATCCACTGGGAATCCTGAAAAGTTTGGCAAATGAAGGTCACAGACATAAGAGACAAGGTAAACATCTATTCTCATCGATTCGGAATACAAAGTCACCCAAAAAACAGGAATTTAGGAAAAATCATGTAGGTGGGGAGAGAATGAACCTCCCCAAATGTTACTAAAATACTATTAAAACTTCAAAACTTGCCATTCGAGAAACAATAGCGGCATTCATCATTTTCCGGAAACGGAAGTAGTTAGATCGCTTCATCCTTCACGAATACATAGTCTACATTTTTTAAATCGGTGCTAGAGATTCCTCATTGATCGCTGTCAGTCAAACAGGTGCGACCTGTAAGCTCTGACACCATACCTGAAGCAGCCAGGTCACTTAGTATTATTTAATATCAATTGATCGCTGCGACATGTCAACTAGGATATTGTGGTTCTCATCCCTGACTCTCTATTCTGATCCAACCAAAGTTTTCAGTCGACTTGTAAACACTTTGAAGTAATGCCACAAATTATAATATTGCAGGCGGACAACCCTGAATAACATGAGAGCCAGAAAACGTTACCGTTCGATAACACTGTTTCCAAATAATAATAATACTCTCTCAACTTCCATTGACTGCCATGAATTGTGCAATGTTGACTAGATTTAACTTGTGATTTTGGATGATTTGATACAGAGAGCTCGTATTGATTTCTTAGTGCGCCTCTAAAGGGCCAACTGAACATACCTACCAAATTTGAACGTTTTTGGTCCGGTAGATTTTTAGTTCTGCGAGAGAGTGAGTGAGTGAGTCAGTCAGTTAGTGAGTGAGTGCCATCTCGCTTTTATATATATAGATTATCATTTTACGTCTGTAAGTAATATATCTTGTAACTAATAATATTATTATTGCTCTGTTTCTTTTGTTTTGGTAATATGTTATGGTTTAGTGCTTATTAGTCTATTGGTTGAAATTGTTTTGTTCTTCAATTGTGTTTTATTATTGTCATATCTATAATTGTTCAAGTATATGGGATTGTAGAGAACTCGTTCTTCGCACACAGGCTTTGCCCATGTGAGGAACCTTCTTTAATTTTTGTATATGTATATTGTATATTGTTTTTACATTCTATGAATAATAATAATAATAGCTATTTATGTATTAAGAGTGTAATGCGCGACTTTATCGCTCGCGCAAAACAGTTATCACGCGACGCGAAGTGGAGCGTGACAATTTTGCAAGAGCAATAAAGAAGCATTACGCGCGAATTACATACAAAATTTTTTCTACAACTGCCCAAACCTGTTAAATTACTCATATCGACGGAGTTACAATTACCGACTTTTTAGGTTAAAATCTGACTTTTTGGAAGCGTAAAGAAACTCTTCTGCGCATGGGCGGATGGTTAGCGAGCGAAAAAGTAGATTCTCCTCAGAAATAAGCTGTTTTACGAGGAGAATTGAATGTGTAAATTCTTTCTTCACGCACAGTTGTAGAAAATAGTTATTTGTGCAACTAGTGCGCAAAGTAACAGTTTGCTGCACCGAAAGAAACGTTTACGCACGAGCCGTAGGCGAGGGCGGAATGGTTTGTTGAGTGCAGCAGAGGAACTTTGCGCACGTATTTCACATTAAATTTTTCCTACAGTTACCATTGAATATGAGAAGTGGGTAATTATGGGTAAAATTGCCTGAAATCCATCAAATGTTTTTCTGTGTAATTTTATTATTGATAAAAACCTTAATCCTAAAATCCTAAAGTCCTCGTTGTCCTTGGTTATAATATCTACTTAATAATGTGCTCGTTGTGCTTCGTTGCACCTCTGTTCACTATAGCAGCCCAGTCACTGTTACCAACTTCATTTTGATTTTGCTGCACTGTTGCTCCATATAACCTACTAAGTATTTTGCGGTGCCATGTTGCAAATCTGGAGTGCAGGAAAAATTTTTCCCGCACTAGAGCGGAAAAGTGATTCTTTGCGTTCTGTAATCAGTGCAGCAATGGCCACTTCTCAAGGTAACTGTAGGAAAAGATCATTTCAATTCCAATTATATGAAATGAACAAAAGTTATTATTGTGAAGCCTACAGCGAGTGAAGGCTGTACGTGATTGTATGAATAAATGAATGGTATTCGGTACGACTGTCAAATTTTTTATCAGTTATTATTCTAATTGCAGAATGCCAAAGCGATCGGGAGTGCCAAAGTGATCAGGAATGGTGCTGGGGTAATATTTGCGAAGATCCGTGTTACAGACTTGATTGCCAAAACGAAGAATCACCCACTGGCCGTTGTGTGGTCATTAACCATCAACCAAGATGTCTGGTGAGTGAAAGGCTTCACTAGTTTTCACAAATTGGAAAAACTAGTTGATTGGGAAAACTTTCACTTATGAAAACTTTGAGAACAGATTATTCATTATTATATAATATCATTATTAGTATACACGGTGTCCCACCAAGGTTGAAACAGCCGTTGAACATAGATTCAACTCGACATTTCTGACAAAAAATGAAAAATTAGATATAAAGATTTTTTTATATTTTCAGAATATGCCTACTTCTGGACATTAAATACTCAATAACTCGAAAACTACTGGTCGAATTTTGATTTCAAGGATATTTTTGGAAAGAGAAAAACATTTCAAACGAGAATTATGTAATTTTATTTGTTATAAGCTATTTTTCAGTTTTTTATTAGGGCTTAAACTTGAAAAATGCTATTCTTCAAATTCAAAGTGAAATTTCAAACCGTTTTTACTTTCCTTGCCCTATTACCATATGTAAGGAAAGTATTGCTTTCCAAAAAAAATTAAGGTACCCTAATTTCAAGTTTTCTATACGTTTTAAGGTCCCCTGAGTCCAAAAACATGATTTTTGGGTGTTGGTCTGTGTGTGTGTGTGTGTGTGTGTGTGTGTGTGTGTGTGTTGTGTGTGTGTGTGTGTGTATGTGTGTATGTCTGTGAACACGATAACTCCATTCCCAATCAACCGATTGACTTGAAATTTCAAACTTAAGGTCCTTATACCATGAGGATCCGACACTAAGAAATTCAATGAAATTGAATTCAAAATGGCGGAAAAAATGGCGGATAATTACTGAAAAACCATGTTTTTCACGATTTTCTCAAAAACGGCTTCAACGATTTTCTTCAAATTCATATTATGGATAGCTATTTATTAGCCCTATCAACTGGCATGAGTCTCATTTCTGGGGAAATTGCAGGAGCTCCTTAATATTCTTGAGAAAAATGGCGGATAATCACTAAAAAACCATGTTATTCACTATTTCTCGAAAACGGCTCCAACGATTTTCTTCAAATTTATACCATGGATAGCTATTTATAAGCTCTATCAACTGACATGAAACTCATTCCTGGGAAAATTGCAGGAGCTCCGTAATATTCTTGAGAAAAATGGCGGATAATTACTAAAAAACCATGTTTTTCACGATTTTCTCAAAAATGACTTGACCGATTTTTTTCAAATTCATACCCTGTATAGTTATTTATCAGCTTCATCAACTGGCATAAGTCTCCTTTCTTGGAAACTAATGGGGGGGCCACCCCATCCTTGAAAAATGGACTTTGTAACCTCGTTCTCGTGCATGAGGTAGGTAAAGCAGTTCATAAAAAGAACACATAGTCGAGATATTTCATCTGTAGAACAGCTGTTTTGACGACTTTTGAAAAAAATCATCGAATTTCACAATTTACACAAAGGAAAACGTACTCTGAAAACAATAATTATATACACATATATAGAAGTCTGATCGTAGTTTCAAATATGTTGCCGCCAATCGTCATTATGTTATTCCCCTAAATTATTCTCGATTGAGAATGGGGCTTACAGTTCAATGAGCAAGGAAAGTTGTGTGAGTGTACCACACCAGATTTTTTCTCCGGGTGATTATAGTGGTTTCAATATTTCAAAAACTTCTCCATTTCATAAGCTTCCGAATGAGTATGAATTCAAAAAAGTAAGTTCCATGATGAAGTGTTCAAAACTGCTAATATCTGAAATGAATACCTCCAACGTGAGGGAATTCACAAACAGCAAGCATCAAGTGGTGATCCTAAGGCTAAAATCACCTGATTTCTCTCTGACAATATTCACAAGTTTTAATCAATATTTTAACATTCTACAATGATATGACTTTTTACTTTCCTTGCCCTATTACCATAGGTAAGGAAAGTATTGCTTTCCGAAAAAAATTAAGGTACCCCAATTTCTATATTTCTATACGTTTCAAGGTCCCCTGAGTCCAAAAAAGTGGTTTTTGGGTATTGGTCTGTATGTGTGTGTGTGTGTGTGTGTGTGTGTGTGTGTGTGTGTGTGTGTTGTGTGTGTGTGTGTGGTGTGTGTGTGTGTGTGTATGAGTGTATGTGCGTCTGTGTACACGATATCTCATCTCCCAATAAACGGAATGACTTGAAATTTGGAACGTAAGGTCCTTACAATATAAGGATCCGACACGAACAATTTCGATTAAATGCGATTCAAGATGGCGGCTAAAATGGCGAAAATGTTGTCAAAAACTGGGTTTTTCGCGATTTTCTCGAAAACAGCTCCAACGATTTTGATTAAAGTTATACCTGAAATAGTCATCAATAAGCTCTATCAACTGCCACAAGTCCGATATCTGTAAAAATTTCAGGAGCACTGCACCATCTATGCAAAGTTTGATTTTAGATTTTCAATTATCAGGCTTCAGATACAATTTAAACAAAGAATTCTAAGTGGAAAAGATTGAGCCTTAAAATTTCTACAATTAATGTCCAGTAACATTTTCACCTAAAATTGAAAATAAGTTTGAAATTCGAGAAAATGTGATTATCCAATTGCAAACTGTTGTTAACTGTTGATTCTATTGAATCATTCACTATGAAGAGATGGCAGACTTCGTGTGTCTGCAGCGTTATTGTCCTGTCACCAGCTGGCTTAAATCTTTGAATAGTAGACTTTAGATGCGCGGGAACACTAGCGTCAGGTGATCTATTTTCATAACGGCAAGGAAAGTTGTGTGAGTGCGCCACACCAGATTTTTTCAATAACTTGCATTATTTCCTGTATCATAAATCCTGAATAAGATAACAATAAGTGTATGTTTCAGCCTATTTTCAGTACAGTTTTCAGTGTGCTTTCCAGTTAATTGGCATTATATTTATCAACTTTGGCAAGTGAAGAAGTGTTCGCGTTCATTATCATGAAATTAACCTTGATTGAGTACTCGAACATGTTATTGGTGTATGGAGATGAACATGTTATTGGATGCAATTCAAGAGAGGCAGAGAGAGTATACATGAGACATTTCCTGATCGAAAACACCCATCTCATAAAACGTTTTCAAGATTGACAGATGTCAAGATGGTAAGGGTCTAGGATCAGTTTCAAGGTACGAGAGGCCCGTCTTAATTTCTGATGCTTTTTAGAATCTTATTCTAAAGTATTTCGAGCAGAATCCTCGATCCAGCATCCGGCGGACCGCTGGGATATTGGATGTTCCAAGAATGATAGTTCAAAGAATATTGAAGAACAATAACTTTCGACCATTTCATGATACCCCATGTAGTTGGGGAATGAAATGTACTACTTGTAACTACTACTTTCATGTAGTTAAAGAGTTGAATGAACTTGATACTGTTTCAAGGATGCAGCTTTGCCGTTGGATATTAGCACAAGATTGTATTTCAAACATTTTATGGACAGATCACACAGGGCCGCCCAAAGGGCAGGGCGACCGGGGCGGTCGCCCCAGGCGCTTTGACTGGGGGGGGGCGCCGCGGTCGTATAATGATTACCGCTCCGACATTATCGGTTCAAGTACCTTTATTTCATCTTTACGTTTAAAGTCTTGAACCATTCTCTTATCAATCCATCTCTATGTATAACTCATTACTTATATGTGTAGTGTGAATTGTGGCATAAACAATAAAAACTTGACGTTCACTGACTAAACTTTGGTAAATACAGTCACTTTAAGCATAGCATAGGCGTAGACTATATTTTTCCAGTCATTGAGTGATCATTTTCGCACCCACTACTGCTCCTGCAATGCAAGTCGTCATTGGTCGCTCTATTGTTCCAAGCTGGATGATAAAACTTCTCATTTTATACTCTTTTCTAACCTTGTATTCTGCAGGCTAAAACCTATTTAATTTTAAATTTTCGTTGATATTCCTAAATTGAAAAATTTTCAATTAAAAATAAATTGAAACTTTTTCAATTTAAAATTAATTAAAAATTTTCAATTCAAAATAAATTGAAAATTCTCCAATTCAGTTATATCAACGGAAATTTAAAATTAAACAGGTTTTAGCCTGCAGAATACAAGGTTAGAAAAGAGTATAAGATAAGACAAGCTGGGCCGGATGGTTCGAATATGGAGCTGTTCAAGCATGGGGGGACTTTTTTTCAAACTTCTTTCTTCATTTGATAAATATGTGCTGGAGACAATTGAGGATCCCAGAAGTTTGGAAAGTGGCTACAGTCAAATCTCTTTTCAAGAATGGAGATATAGTCCAGCCACCACATACATTGGTGCTTGCAATTATATATATTATTGGTTCTGATTTTTAATATTATATTTGGATACATGAGAGAAGTCCAGAGTCAAATTCTTCATGCAAAATTACCTTGTGCTAGATACAGAGTGGCCCAAAAACCTCGCATTTTCAGTTCAATTTCCAGTATTCAGCTATTTCTGCCAAATCCAGTAATCGGACAGAAAAATTTGCTCCCGTCTTTGTTTCAGATTATATAATTCTGAATATAATGAGATCATTCGGAACTCACTATCTCCAATAAGTACTGAGTTATAATTTTTCAAAAATGAGTAAAATTAAAAGAAAAAATCAATTTTGATGAATTTTAGTTTTTGATCAATAATATCTTCCGACCGTTACCATTTGGTTAGTTGTATAATTAAAAGTCCCTCTGGGAGTATTTTTGTGCTCTACAATCTAAGATCAGGTAGAGCGCTCTATCTCATCTAGATTTCCAGGTATACCTGACAACAATGCTCCTTATATTGTGAAAAACACCTAATTTTCAGCTTCAACCATCATCACCAACTACTAGAAATTGGCCATTTTTCGTGTATTGGAATAAAGGCTTAAATACTTTGGACAATAAATTTTCTACTTTTGACCGAATTTAATTTATGATGTATGATTTTGGACTGCCTTGACAAGCCGAGAAGAATGAAGTTTAGTACGATGAGATCCTAGCATTGCGTCAAAAGTTTTAAGTGTTGGAATTTTTGATCCTTGAGGTGTCCTAATGTCCACTAGGAAATACTGAAATGAAGTGCATCTAATGGGTGATTCTCATAGAACATAATCTCATGAACTTATGTCATTGTGCAAAAAATCAATGTGAGGACGTTGATGATGATTGATGATGATGATTGAAGCTGAAAATTAGGTGTTTTTCACAATACAAGGAGCATTGTTGTCAGGTGTAGCTGGAAATCTATATGAGATAGAGCGCTCTACCTGATCTTAGATTGTAGAGCACAAAAATACGCCCAGAGGGACTCTGAATTATACAGCTAATCAAATGGTAACAATCGGAAGATATTGTTGATCAAAAATTAAAATTCATCAGAATTGATTTTTTTTCTCTAAATTCATTTATTGTTAATACAATACTACAAATCATATGAATATGATCAGGAAAGAACAACAGGCATAGCCCAAAACTGTTCTGTTCCCAAAATTTGATAATAATAACATGGCCAAGAAAATAGGTTATGTTCTTACTGTGGAAAGGTAAAGTTCAATTTCTGTGAAATTTATTTTTAAAAAATATTTTTTTTTTTATCATTTAAACAAAATTATAACTCAGTACTTATTGGAGATAGAGAGCTCCGAATGATCTCATTTTATTCAGAATTTTATAATCTAAAACAAAGGCGGAAGCAAATTTTTCCGTCCGATTACTGGATTTGGCAGAAATAGCTGAAAATTGGAAAATGAACAGAAAATACGAGGTTTTTGAGCCACTCTGTATCTAGCACAAGAAAATTTTGCATAAAGAAATAGGTTCTGTACTTCTTTCATGTATCCAAATAATATATTAAAAAATCAGAACTACAGTTGCAAGCACACCCACTTTTTTATGTCTATATTCACTGGACTTAGATGTTCCTGTGACAACTATAGAGGGATCAGCTTGCTAAACACTGCTTACAAAATCTATACCGTAGCTTGATTATCAAGGAAAGGATGCAGCCCACAATGGAAGTTCTCCTCCTGGAAGAGCAATGTGGCTTTACTTTTAAATACTACCTTACCACGCTATACTGTTGGGAGGGGGGCGCATATCAAAATCTCGCCCCGGGCGCCTATTAACCTCGGGGCGGCCCTGAGATCACAGATCAATACGTTCACAAGAACTGGTGCTGTAAATTTCCACAATAACTTTTCCACATACATTGACCTTTAATTTTCCCTGCAAGAATAAATGGTGAATTTTTTATGGACTTTCTGGCCAATGAGCTTTACGAACTGATGGAAAACGTGCCTCTCAATTTGAGGCAGAATATGTGGCTCCAGTTGGATGGCTGCCTCCCTCATTATGCTAGAAACGTCCGTGGGTGGCTTGATAGCAATTATGCTGGGCAGTGGATTGGCTGAGGTGGACCCGTAAGTTGGCCACCACTCTCACCTGATCTTACTCCAATAGACTTCTACTTTTGGGGGGTTGTGAAAAGTATAAAGTTTAGAGAGAACCTGTAGAGATCAGGGAGGAACTGATTCTCAGAATTCGATTGACGTTTAAAGTAATCAAGAGACGGCCCAACGGAGTGAGACAGGCAACTCGAAGCTTGATGAACGACAGAAGAAGTTGCACAAAGAGAAATGGAGGCTATTTTGAATTCCTGTAAGCAGTGAGCGTGACATGTAACTTGATTATCATCTGAATGATTGCCATCAGTTTTTTTTTCAATTATGTCATTCATCTACTTTGAATTATTATTCTATGAATAAATTTTGTAGGATCTTGTAAAAGTGAATGTTAAAATTTTTATATGATTTGGGCTATATGATTCAGAAAATAATGCAATAATCAGGTGATTTCACCCTTAGGGAAATAATGCAAGTTATTGAAAAAAGTCATATCATTGTAGAATGTTAAAATATTGATTAAAACTCTTGTGAATATTGTCAGAGAGGAATCAGGTGATTTTACCCTTAGGATAGCCACTTGATGCTTGCTGTTTGTGAATTCCCTCATTTTGAAGGTGTTCATTCCAGATATTAGCAGTTTTGAACACGTTATCATGGAACTTACTTCTCCGAATTTTTGCTCATTCGAAACCACTATAATCACCCGGAGAAAAACCGAGAAAAAACGGTTTGAAATTTCACTTTGAATTTGAAGAATAGCATTTTTTCAAGTTTAAGCCCTAATGAAAAACTAAAAAATATCTTACAACAAATAAAATTACATAATTCTTGTTATATACCCTTGAAATCGAAATTCGACCAGTAGTTTTCGAGTTATTGAGTATTTAATGACCAGAAGTAGGCATAGGTATTCTGAAAATATCAAAAAATCTATAAATCTCGAAAACTATGGTCGATAGAGAAAATGTTTAATAAACAGTTTTTGTCAGAAATGTCGAGTAGAATCTATGATTAACGGCTGTTACAACCTTGGTGGGACACCCTTTATATATAGTGTCTGATAAGTCACTCCTTTTTTTTACAGCTATAATTTCTTCATTCATGAAACAATTTTGTTAGAACTACATTTTGTTAGATAGAGCACTCCTTGAGGTTGTGTTTAACACCAATTTTCATTTGTTTCAGTTTGAAAATGTCCCTTCTCTTGACTGTGGAATAACGAGCTGAGATAGCAGATATTTTTGAGTTCTGGGGATCTGTGGTGCGAGTACAAAGGTGTTGGGGGGCTAAACGAGAGGGGGCCACAATCTTTGTACTCGCACCACAAATCCACAGACCTCATAACGAGCTACTATTTTTGCTCGTTCTTTTACAGTCAAGAGAAAAAGCATTTTCAAACTGAAACAAATAGGGAGTGACTTATCAGACATCATGTATATTTTATCGATATCATAATTTGATCAAATCTAATTTAATCTTGTACTCTTGAATAATGCATTACCTAACAAAATAACATTCTAAGTTAATTCAATAAATTTTCACAAATCAGATGCGATTTGAGAATTAAGCCATTCTATTTTAATAATACAAACCTTTATTAGATAATAAGGCGTGGAATGTAGAATCTAGATTCAAGTATGTAGAATTATATTCAAAGATTAAAATCGGTAAAATTGGATCCAGATTATACCTTGGAGAGAATTTTAAAAATGATTTACTCACGAAAAAAGTCTGAAACTGAAGCGGCCTGACTGGGTTTAGTTTTTCAACGTGACTGAAACATCATTAGCTTTATTAAGTAGGTAGCTTGTCACCTGTATAGCAGTGAAATTAAATTTAATCATTCCATTTTATTCAAGTAGTAATTTAAATAGTATGTTACATGTCTAGTAGTAGAATTATATTTAATCATTCGATTTAATTCAGACTGTAGTTCAATTTATCTGTATATTCTCTGTATCAGTGTGACACTTTCTAATGTATGTTTCAGGAATACTGAAATTTGAACTGAGTATTTTGAATGAAGAGATATGGAAAGCCAGACAAGTCTTATCTCAAGAGTTTTCAACAGTTTCACAAAAATGAGTTTGATGAGAAGTGGTCGAATATTACCTCGATAGTAATTTACTGTTAGAACTATAAAAGCATTAGTTGAATACACTTTTTTGTTAGCATGAAAATTTAATTAAACTATAAAAATATGGGGTTGTATGATATTATTTGTGTAGCGGGTTGCCTAACTAGCCCCTTCTGCACAATTAATTTACAATAATACAAGTGTCCCTCTGGGTTGGATAACTCACTCAATAACTTACTATTGTATTGAAATCTTTGAACCAGCAACATTCAATTATAATATCGGGGCACCGAGCTTCGCTCGTTATTTATTTATTGATAAACAGAACACAATTCTTCAAAATGATTGGGGAAGGACTAACAGGCACAGCCCAAAACTGTTTCTTCCCCGAATTTTGATTTATACACTATGAATAGTCCAAAAAGTAGGTTATGTTCCATACACTTGAATTCAGGTCAAATTTTTAGTCCAAACATTTGAAAACAGAAAAGTTCTAATTTAGATTATTTACAAACCAAATTGAATAACAAAATAACACTCACTAAGCACTTGGAACTGTAAAATGATGATTAACTTTGAAAATTATTATATACTCCAATCTAGAATGATATATATCATGTCATGTCAACAAATCAGATTATATTGATCAAGTCGATTGAAATTTATAGATAATATTTCTTGTGAGATAAGCTGATTGATTACACAGCTGAGCATAATTCTGTCTCTCCCACACAGGCACATGCATCTTGTGTTATCGACAGACAACGAAATTATCATCTGTTTTTCCAAGGATGAATAATTATTATTCATGTCCTTCAGCGAGTCTTCTTCCCAGGGATGAGACCTAGTGCAATCGAATTTTTATATCATAAACCTACTGCTCCAATGTTCTTGAAAATCGTTACAGCCGTGTTCGAGATCCGTTGGACATAAATAACCATATAAATAACCAAATATAAAAATATATAAAGAAATTGATATAATAGTATAGTAGATATCGATATAATAGAGTTGGTAGAAATTATGAATCAGCTGAATATTTATTTCACATGTATGATTTGACAGGAGGTTTCATTGAGGTTCTTATTTTCAAAATGAAAAATTACTACTCTATCGCTTCAACATTTTTATCTCTCATATGAATCCAGATTCATGAGGCATGATTTCGATACAGAGAGTTCATAGAGAAAATAAATAGCGAAGACCAAACATTTATATCTTAACCCGTATTAGTTTGTTGATGTAAAAGTTTCAAATATTATGTTGTATATTAACAAGCTGAAATCGTGTGTCAGTGCATAAAGGTCTGTTTCTGTGATAGCTTCCAAATAGCCTGAGCTGATGTTATGTATGACTGAATGGAAAAACTGTTGTGATTGCATGTAGTGATTTCAGCTGACTAAATGATAAATCACAAAAAAAATTATTTTGTACTTTCAATGTTATTCCTATATTCTGAAAAAGGACGAAGGAGTGAGTCTATTTTGATTTCCAACGAAATGACCTATAAAAAAAGTTCGAAGAATACGTGTTCAATTCAAAATTTGAAGCTGATTCATCAATTCTTTCTCAAGCTATTTTAGAACATACAAACAGACGGACAACGACTTTGGCCTCCAGCAAAGAGTACCTAAGCAAACTAATATTAAAGTATCTGAGGTATCTAAGCTACTTCATCTCTGCCTTCAGTAAGTAAAAAGTGAGAACTCGATAACGCTCGTTCAATAATATTATAGGCCATGATTTATAACATGAACCTTCGACTTCAATCAATTGAGACTCTACTCTCCATTTTTTAGGGTGGGGGAAGAGTTTGGTCAGTTTTCTCTCGGCAGCCAGTACTCTCACTTCGAACATTCTTAACACTGGCCGTATGAATAGAGTAAACTCAACTGGCAGAGTAAGAGGGAGAGAGACCTACCATGCCAGTCACTCTTTAACCGTTTGAGGTGGGGTTGAGGTACATGCTATAACTCACGGCCATACTTTTTAGGATGGTCACTCACGACAGGACAAGTGTGTAGAACATATGTGTGCACACATGCTCGTCATGCATGATATGTTATCAGCGAGAGGCTTTGAAAAAACAGCTGTTTGACAGCAGCTTCAAAATAAACAACAATTAATACACCACTGAAAATAATGATAGTTACAAACTAATTCTACCTCAAATATAGAGCAGTGAAGAAAAGATCAAAACAAAGAATCAAAGATACAAAAACCTAACCTCAACAAATGTTGTTCGAAGCCTTTCACTGTGATAACACAACAATGTATGACGACATTCGTGTACACACATGTTCAACACACTTGTCCTGTCATTAATGACCACCCTCACACATCAAGGACCATTTTTTTCCAACAGGAGCAAATGCTTCAAAATCAATATTTCATGAGTAGGTAGCCTTAATACTTACAAATACTACTAATAAAACACATACGGGTCAGTCTTAGCTATATGTTAAGACGAGCATTTCTAGTTTTGACTTCAACAATAGTATCTTATGTCACATGGACGGGAAGGGGCCTTTTGCAGGCGAGAATGATGTTTCTAGTCAAGGCGTTAGCCTCATATAAAACCATATGTTTTCTTAACAGTTGAGTAAGTTTCCTAGTTCCGAGATAGGAACCACCTTCAGTGCTCCAAGTGGAAGTTTTGTCAACTTCCATAATATTCCTGATTTGGATTTTGTAAACTAGGTTATGTTTATAGGATTCATGTAGTAGCTCTAGCACAAGTTTATAGTGTATGTTAGTATCTTCACTATGTATATAGTGTATATTACTTGGATAGTATCACACTATATTTTGTCATAATATTCTAAAGAAGAAGAATTGAGTAATATAAAGCATTACCTGCTTGTGCTGAAGTTACTACATGCATTCTAAAAAAAAACCTAGTTAACAAATTCCGAATCAGGAATTTTGTGGAAGTTGACAAAACTTCCACCTGGAGCACTGAAGGTGATTTTTTGTAGCAGTTTTGCTGTTCCTATTTCGGAACAAGGAAACATACTCGACTGTAAATAGGAAACATATGGAGAATCATATGTTTATTTGTTCTGCAAACAGCTGTTTACCGGCTTCATTTCATGCATGGAGAACAGCTGAGATTGAATGGCTATGACAGAAAATAAATTGAAGCTAATAACAATTTCAATAAATACTTCTGATAGTTTTTCACACAATCTATTTATTTCGAAACATTGTACCGATTGATTCTCCCATTTGGGGATTTCAAACACTTAACAAGTCTTCACAAAATATGTGGAGACTCAAATAGCTATCACACAACGACCAAGAGGGCTTCCACGATGTGTTCCAGTGGGTCTCCGCCAACCTCTCTCCCCGACAACTAAGCTCCTCGCAATTTTTCGATCACAGGCTTCAGCTGATCCCCTGGCAAAATATACCATTGCCGTCAACTAGTCTCCCCGACAGCTAATCCCCTACTGGAACGAAGGAGCTTGGCTGTTGGCAAAAACCAAACTCCTCACATTTTCACGACAACCAAGCTCCCCGACAGTTGATCCCCTGCTGGATATGAGGAGTTTGGTTGTCGTGATCGTACCCGACAATCAAGCTCCTCGCACGCTAACGACAACCAAGCTCCCCGACAGTTGATCCCCTGCTGGATATGAGGAGTTTGGTTGTCGTGATCGTACCCGACAATCAAGCTCCTCGCACGCTAACGACAACCAAGCTCCCCGACAGTTGATCCCCTGCTGGATATGAGGAGTTTGGTTGTCGTGATCGTACCCGACAATCAAGCTCCTCGCACGCTAACGACAACCAAGCTCCCCGACAGTTGATCCCCTGCTGGATATGAGGAGTTTGGTTGTCGTGATCGTACCCGACAATCAAGCTCCTCGCACGCTAACGACAACCAAGCTCCTCGGCAGCCGATCCCCTATTGGGCATAGAAACCAACTTGTAGCGGGAGGGGAGTAGTACTATCACAGACACACTGTTTCACACATTCTATGAATTCGATTATTAAATAAAAAGCTTGTTAATGTTGTCACTTCTATCACTGCAAAAATTGAATGAAATAAACTATTTTTCTTTCCGAAACTATTGATTCTTGCAAAATGTGATATAACTCATCAAAAAGCAATGAATGACCGGGAAAACTAGACGTGATTTTAGGAAATTCATTGAGTAAGTGCATAAAATATATGTCAGTTTACTCGCGAAAACTCCGGCACTTGAACATGAGCGTACAAGGAGCTTGGTTGTGGGGTTCGGTGGCGACAACCAAGCTCCTTACACGCTGGCGTCAACCAAACACCCCGTCAGCCAAGCTTCTCTCTCAGGAGCTCAGTTGACGCTGACAATCAATCCCCTCGAAAGTGGTTTTAGAAGGAATTCAGCTGACAGGGAATTTAGCTGTCGGGTAGCTTGGTTCCCGTTCCAGTGCACGGATCTTCACATAAAAGAATGGCCCCAAAATCACTCTTCTTCACATCATTTGCTATCTTTCTGACATTCTGCAAGACAAAATCGATATGAAACGTTCAAATTAGGTATAAAGCTTCAGCTAGGTCTAAATATCTTATATTGTAAGGAATTCAATATTTCGCCGTCGTTCAAAATTGGCGTTTCTCTAAATGTTTCAACCTTTTCATTATCTAGACACAAATTGTTAAAATTTGGTATACACACAGATCTGTCTGATATTTTTTGGGTTTTGAGTAAGTTTTTTTTCAGGAACAAATGAACTTTAAAGTGTGAACACTAAAGTGTACACAGGTTTAGCTCAAGTGAAGACAATGCTAATGAAGAAGGTTCCTTTTCTCAAATGTTTAATACTCAAGAGAGTTTGATTGGTTAAATTCTATACATTATTCCTGTTCCAAATTTCGAAGAACTATTAGACTGAGATGCAATAGTTCACTTTTTTCTATGTATTTACTGAAATATTTGACTGCATGTCATGTGAAATACAAAAAAGTGTGTTAATAAATCGCAACTCGGAATGGATCAAGAAACTATCATCTATACAATAATTCTCATAATATCTTAATATGTATTCATTCATTGAAGCAGAATCATTGAATAATATTACATTGTTTCTAAAATTGCACCAGGATATATTACTCACATCCATGATAACTTTGATAGAATTCTGAATTTTTTTATTTTATCGATTTCTTACATTCGACTTAATTTCTGCTGCCAAACTTGGAAATAATCATTATCAATCAAGCTGGACGTCAAATGGACAATACATGATTATCTTTTTTTGCTAGGGCTACTCTTGAATAGAAAGAATTAAAAATCCAAGAACCCTTTTTTAAGAAAAATTCTATTTACAAAACTCTTATAAAAGGGTGCTTGGATTTTTATTTTTTCTGGACAATACATGATATATTAATACATTGAATGTAATACATAATATTGACCCCTTGCTGTAGAATGGTGTTTCAAGGATTGTATTGTTCTCTCTGGTCGGAAGAGGCGATTTACAGATCAATTAGCATAAGCATACTAGGCTACTAATACTGGTATAGGAAGATAACTTCTTGAATGAATTGAAAATAAATTTTCTTGGTGAATGGAATATTTTTCATACAGATTCAAGCATTATCAACAGGAATCAACAATTGAAGTTAGATCAGAGATACCGGTACCGGAATGACTTGAATGACGCCTATCTATTGATAAAGTTTTAGTTTTACTTCTAAAGAATAAAGAGTTGACGAGGGAAACTCACAAAGAAAACGATTTTACATACAGACCACGTTTTTAATCACCATGACAGTGCTGCCACCATAGTTGTTCAAACACATAAATAATTTTGACATGACAATAGAAATAATACAAAATATAGTTTTACATGAATTATTATATTCCAACACTCCTCCTTAATGTCAAAATGTTTTAACAAATAATCAGTTTACATCTAAATTGTTATTTCTTAAATGATAATAAAGATTTTAATCAGAATTACTTGTTAGAAAGTCATCACTTGTATTACTTGTTTTACATAGTCACCAACATATCTTTAAACTTCGAAAATTTGTTACTCAATAATGGTTTAGTAAATATGTCAGCTAGCTGTTTTTCTGAACAACAATATTTTATTTCAAACATGCCATTATGAAATTGTTCGCTTACAAAATGGTACCTGACATCAATGTGTTTACTTTTCCTGTTCATTTGACCTGATTTAATTAGCTTGATAGTACTTTGATTGTCCACATTAAGTACTGTATTTATAGTTTTGTTAGTCAATTCTGAAAGAATAGTCTTCAAATATTTTAATTCTTTACAACACTCTGCGGCAGAAATATACTCAGCTTCTGCTGTGGATAAGGCAATAGTTGGTTGCTTTCTAGAGCTCCAAATAATTGTTGCTCCTCCCCACAATATAACATACCCACTTGTGCTTTTTCTATCATTTAGATCACCAGCATAATCTGAATCACAAATATGCTTCAACTTTCAATACATTTGACTTACAACTGGGAAAAAATAAACCAACATATTTTGATCCATTTAGATATCTTAGGGTTCTCTTAACATTTTGTACATCTTTAGCACTAGGGTTATCAGGGAGTGATCCGTGGTCTAGTGGATAGAGTGCTTGCGTAGCAGCATAGAGATCCCGGGTTCAAACCCTCTCATTACCAAAAGTTTTTTAACCAGATCACTCCCGTGTTATCGGATGGGCACGTTAAACTGTCGGTCCCGGCTGAAGTATGACAGTCGTAAGGCCCATTGACGGCTTAAATTATATATTCAGGCGGTGGGACCTTCCCGCAAGGGACTCCCCACCAACAAAAGCCATACGAATTTACTTTTTACTAGGGTTAAAATTGACCGGCTTTCATAGTTGACTGCAAAAGACATGTCAGGTCTTGTTTTGTTAGTTAAGTATAGCAAACTACCTACCGCCTCTCTATAGGGAAAATCTATTCTAAGCTTTTCAATTTGGTCATTTTTTACTATGGGTGTATTTTGATATTTACTGCCAGTCATACTAAAATTTTCAAGAACTTTCTTAGAATAGCTTGTCTGTGTTACAAAAATGCCTTCTTTGTTTTGTCTTATTTCTAAACCTAAATAACTAGCTGGATTCTCATTTACTGTCATTTCAAAATTTTTTCATCAATTTTTCCAATAGATTAATCATTTTAGTTTCATCCTCGCTCATCAAAATTCCATCATCTACATGTATGGCTAAATAAAGTTCATTTGAACTGTCTTTGAAAATGCATTGATCAGATTTTAGTTGATGTAAACCTTCTTGCTTTAGGAAAGATGTTAGTTTTTTTATTCCATTGAGAAGGGGCTTGTTTTAATCCATAAAGGGCTTTCTTCAATCTACATACCTTTCCTTCTTCATCAACAAATCCTCCTGGAATCCTCATAAAATCATCTAATTCCCCATACAAAAAAGCAGTTTTTACATCAAATTGAGAACAAAATTCTTAATGATGCATTGTCTACAACAGGACTAAAAGTATCTTTAAAATCGATTGAACCTTATTTCTGTTGACATCCTCTAACAACTAACCTAGCCTTGTATATCCCATTATCTTTTACTTTGAATACCCTGTTAAAATTTCCTTTCCTGTAGTTTCTTTTTCATCAACAATACTCCAAGTATTATTCTTTTCCAAAGATACTTTCTCTTTATTTATTGCTTCCTTCCATTTTTCTCTGTCCTCACTCTCCATGCATTCCATAAATGTTAACATTACTTGTCCATCATTGTATCTAGCAGGTAGTCTTATATTATTTCTTGGTCTCAAACTATAATATTGATTCACTTCTTCTAATTGATCCTCATTCACCATCTCTGCTTCTTGTTCTCTTTCATTCATCTCATTCCTGATCTCTGCTTCTTGTTCTCTTTCATTTATCATCTCTACTTCTTGTTCTCTTCCATTCATCATCTCTGCTTCTTGTTCTCTTTCATTCATCATCTCTGCTTCTTGTACATTTTCTTGTTCTCTCTGATTTTCTAAATCATTTCTATTTTGTCTACATTTTACAAGCATTTCATTTTGGTCTTTTACAGTTTCATTTGAATAGAACATTTCTTCTTTTTCATTAAACAAAACATCTCTCGAGATAAAAATCTTTCTTTTTACTGGATCCCATAATCTATAACCATTTGGGGCATATCCTACAAAAATAGCCTCTTTGCTACGGCTGTCAAGTTTTTTAAGTGGACCTAATACTTTTGAATGTACTTTAGAACCAAATATGTTTAATTTACTCAAATCCGGTTTTCTACCATACCATTTTTCAGCAGGTGTTGTATCAATACTAACAGTTGGACTACGATTTATAAGATAGGCAGATGTTAATACAGCCTCTCCCCACATACTTTTGGGTGAATTTGAATCAAAAATAAATGCTCTTGCTTTTTCCATTAATGTTCTGTTCATTCGTTCAGCAGTTCCATTTAGTTGGGGTGAATAGGGTATAGTATAATCTAGCACAATTCCCCGTAATTCACACCAATTTTTCAAGCAATTAGATACATATTCCCCACCATTATCACACCTGATTTTAGCAACTTTGAGATTGAAATGAGCTTCAGCTTCATATACATATTCTTTCAAATAAGTAGCAGTTTCATTCTTAGATCTTAACAAATAGACTTTACAAAAATGACTGAAATCATCAACACATGTCAAAAAATATTTTTACCATCATGAGTTTGTGGATCAATAGGACCACATAAATCTGAATGAATTACTTGCAAAAAAATTGATGCTCTATTTCTTATGGAATTGAAAGGTTTTCTTACTTGTTTGGCTTTTGGACAAATATTACAAAATTCCTCTTCACAAATATTCAATACATTTGATGGAATTCCTACTGAAATTTTAGATAATTTTTCAAGATTCTTGAAACTAATATGACCTAATTTCCTATGCCAATTCATTGCTTCTGAATGATTTGAGAAACTGGATTCAGAATCTTTGTCAATCTTCTTAGAAATATGATTCACTATAGCCTTGTCATGATTACCTATTTTACTGGCATATTCTGCAATAGTTACATTATTTTTAATGTCTTCTTTTAATTAATTGAACTTCATAAACCTTGCTTATTTTTATTCCCTTCCAAAATAACAATTTCGTTTTTCATGATTTGGACTTTACTTTTAGTAAACAAAACTTTTCCACCATTTTCGGTAATTGCATTTACTGACATTAAATTATTAGTGAGATCTGGGACATATGTAACATTTTTAAGTACCTATACACTGTTCTGAGTTTACAACTCCTGAAGCTAATGCTACCATACTTTGATCTTTCTTGGCAACAGATATCGTTTGTTTACATGTTTTTACATTATCTAAAATACTGACATCATTAGTCATGTGGTTTGGTGTATAACCACTATCTATGATAAATACTTTATTGGAGACATCCTGACCCTCAGTTGCTTTTAGGCTATGACTTATTGAACTGTTTACTTGAGTTAGAAAAGATGTTTTACTTTGAGCCTTATTACGAAAGTAAGAGTCTTTTTCATTGTGATTAGTTTTTTTTACAGATTTTACATGACTTGTTATCACTAGACCTATTGTTTTTCAAAAAACAATCCTTTTCATAATGATTTGACTTTTTGCAATAAGTACAAAATTTTTGTTTAGACCTGTTATTTGGGCAGTTATTACGAATGTGTCCATATTCATTACAGGAGTAGCATTTTGTTGTCTTACTATTGGAAGTAGAAGCCTTGATCTTACCTCGTTCTTGTCTTACTGTTTTAAACGCCAGAGATTTGCTCTCACCTCAACATTTAATTTCTTCTTGGAGAAGTCTAGCCTTTAGATTATCCAAAGTCTTTTCCGTGTTTACTGTAGAATCCCACGCACTTGAAAAATGTTTATACTGTTCTGGGAGTACACTCAGTATTTTAGTAATCACCATTGTTTCATCAATTTTCTGGTCAAGTCTGTTCAATTTGTATGCGATGTTTTGAATGTTTGTTAGGTTACCCATCATGTCTTTATCTGTAGAGAACTTGCATGTATAAAAGTCTTGAAGAAGAGCACATTTTTGTTGAGTTGTGTCACGTTTAAATAAATTGTTCAATGTGTCATACATTTCCTTGGCACTATTACACGATATAATATGTATTTTTACATCATTGTCCAGCGTCATCAAGATGTAATGTTGAGCTTTTGCGTCTTTGTTCTTGAAAATCTTAATCTTATCAGCACTTTCACCCTGTTGTTCTGAAGTTTCAGTTCCATCTACCACATCCATCAGATCTCTAGCTTTAAGTAATATTTTAATTTCAAATTCCCACATAGTGAATGAATCTGCATCCTTCAGCTTATGCACATAGTTTTCCCCGTCCATCGTCGCCATTTTGAGGTTACCTTTTACTATTATTTTAAGAGAAAAACCAATAATCACTTTTCATGTTTTACTTGTTTTAAGATTAAACTTTTTACTTGTTTTTACGTTTTTGGCCATGATCTGGGCCCATAACCTGATAAAGTTTTAGTTTTACTTTTAAAGAATAAAGAGTTGACAAGGGAAACTCACAAAGAAAACGATTTTACATACCGACTGCGTTTTTAATCACCATGAAAGTGCTGCCACCATAGTTGTTCAAACACATAAATAATTTTGACATTACAATAGAAATAATACAAAATATAGTTTTAAATGAATTATTATATTCCAACATCTATAGCCTACATATTAGAAGCCGGTGGATCATGAAACATGTCATGGATGCTCTCCTATGAAATCTACTATCGTACTTTTGAACCTCACAATAGAGCAGAGACTTCAACACCCATTCATGAGGGTTTAAATTTCCTTTTTTATGAGATTTTTATCCATTTAAATTACATTTTCTTGTATTACAAGGTGTGCCTGACCTTTTTAAAAGATGATAAAGAAGATAATTTTGAATAAAATTTAGAATTTAGAAATAGGCCGACACATCTAGAAAATACCTGAGTCTATACCTAATTCATGCAGGTGAACGGGCTAGAGTCAAGAAAACTTCAATTAATCTTGCCATGCCTGATTTACTAGGTTTCTACTATAAACTAACACTACACTTTGAAATAATTAAAAAAAATACAAACAACTTCAATAAATATTGGCAACTAAAATCGAACAACAGAAACAACAATTTCATGTTACTTTGTTGACATTCTTCATCTGATTCGGGGGCGCATTACTATCCCCGTTTAGATAGCAATACGTCACAAAACCAAACAATATCAGTCATAAAATAACAAATTAATTTTAACATGAAATTACTCAAGAAAGAAAAGCCCGTTGAACCCAAATTTCGTCGATAGTAACCCATTTCATAATAATTTTGAATCCCCACTTTTGATTGACATTCTCGAATGAACCTTTGTTTCACTACACTGCACTTTCGTTGGTCTGTACGTTGCTTTATCGTCGGGGTTACAGTACCTTGTTTCTGGCGGTGAACTTTTACCGGTTGAATTTGGCTTGACGGCGACGTCCTCCTACGTCCCTAGACCTGTCGTCTGAACGGGTGTCTTGAAGCGGTGTTACATAAAGTTGCGGAACCAAAGGGGTGGTACATGAAGTTGGTTTGGGGACACACATTAACCGCTGTAAATAAATGTATTACAGCATTAATTTCTAACTCTTCCTACAATTCATCAAAAGCTAAAACAGGAGTTATCTATTGATTACAATCAATTAAATTCTCTCATTCTATTTGAATCCTCATTTTATATAGATTTTTATCTTTAAACTACTGATTCTTTGTATCAGAATTTATGGATCTTTCTTCACAAATAATTCAAAAGTTCTGTTATAATTTAATAAATTAGCGTTCAGTTAAAAGCCTTAACGCCATGAGAAAACACAGTCAGAAAAATATAAAATTGAGTCTTAAACTCAATATGAACATAATCTTAAAAATTTCATTCCAATTTAAAGGCTATCTTCCTGACTTTCAGCAATACTCTACGATAATATATTTCCAGAAACAATAACTCAAATGTAACGTAACTGAAAACTTTCTATACTTCTTTAGAAAAAAAATTATAATTATCTTCCATCACTAATAAAATCAAAAGGATTATTCTCAATCAATATTATTAACTTGAAAAATAACAGGCTTTAGTTAATACAATACTCTTATGGAAGTTTCAATCAATTAAATTCCCTAAATTATATTTTAACCTTATTTTACGTACCTTAGCGGTTATTTGAAGAAACAATTATTCGTACATGATGAAGAAACACAATTAAACCTTTCAGGACATGGCACTACTAGAAAATTTAAACTTTAATAAAAATAAAACTAGCTCCTACATTAACTAATGATATAAACTTATAAACTTGCCCAAAAAGGGCGAAACATAATGACTACATCTTTACTCTCGTAGTGCTCCTAGCAAAGTGTCCTCCAAAACGTAATTCTGGTCTCGCGGCTGGGGAATTCCCCCCCCCCCCACTACTGTATTTAGAAACAGGTCTCCTATTGGGCGAAGGGAATCAATTTGACTAATCGTTGCGTGGCTTCTAGAGCCTTAGGACCAAATAGTAACTGCAAAATCGGTAGTTTGTTATAATTTCATTGCTTGCTGTTTTCCAACTTATCGCACTCTATGTCGCGACAGGAAGGCTAAGTTTTAGAGATAATTCCATAATCTACATTCCACGACGACTCGGAGCCACAATTTTTAAATATATATCATGAGAAACTCGAAGTCATGGTCGTTCATAATAGAGAGAGAAAATAATTTATTTCGCTAACTCACTTACAATAATGGCTCTAGTCTATTGCATATTAAATGTACTATTATAACTTGGGAAAAGGCCTGTATTAAAAATAGTGCTCGGCACAAAGGCAAGACCCACATTACTCTCTCATTGACTGTTGGCCCAATGTCATTCCAAAGACTCCATTTTCAATTATTCTTCCATGTAAACCAACTATATATAAATATTTCAGAAAACTGAACTTTATAATAAGTCTTCCATCTTCCCATAAAATTCAAATAATTACCAGCGTATCATTCAACAAAACAAGTAATATCAAATTTGGATTTGATTTACTCATATCCTTCAAGTTCATATTTATTCTTTATTGATTCATACAATAAGTACATCATAAAAATGATACGGAGAGAAAAAATAAGATAACCTTCTGCTATTCATCTCCCAAATTTAGATAAGGTTATACATAGTCCGAAAAAAGTTAAGCAGCAATATCTATATCAGATCAATCATTTTACAAGACAAGATTCTATTGATGTCGCAAGAATAATTCCATCACGGTTTCACTGTAAATTTGAAGCCAAGTGGAAAATACAATTGTTGTATTTTCAATGTACATTATTCGTAATTCAAAAAAATCAGATCAATTTGTGATCATATTTGAGAATATGCTACATTGTAATTTCTAGTTCAATCAAACCACAGAAATATTATTACCTATTCATTCGTTCTCCTTCAAAGACTTCATCAATCGAAATCCAATTCTTCCATTTTTTCAAAAAATTTATGAACTGTGAACTTCAAAAGAGAATTCAGCTTGATTGGATTTTTCCTGAAGTTTTATGAATCAAAAACTTTAAAAGTGATAACGGTGAAGACTAAGCTCACACCTCCATTCTGAATTTGCATGCTTTAAAGATTATTATTTCGTTTCCGTCAGCTACAATGGTATACGGTACTCAAATTTGAGATTTCCAATTTTGAATCAATTCAAGATTTCTTAGAATTTAAAAAGTTGAATTTCGGAAATATTAGAAGCCAACCAAGATTTTATAGAGTTTGAAGAGTTAAAATTTTACAATATTCATGATAATTATATTGCAGTTTTGTATTGATTATTATTAGTATTTGATCAAGGTGCTCCCTGGGAAGTTTACTACTAATAAATTATAGTGGCAACCAATTTCTTGAACCGAAAAAGAAGATTTCATGTATAAGCTTCATTCATATAGTATCCAATTAATTTAATGAGAGTGATAGTTATCAATTATTAGGTCAATCATCATCAAAAAGTTTTTATTAATATAATCAATATCGTACCAATGAAATTCCACTATATTATGTAAACAATATCAATGTTTTCGTTAATTGATCTCCAACATTAACTACTCTGAATGAGTGTGAAATATGGAAAATCATTAAGCTCAATGTCTCTTTACAGATTGAATCAGCTCATAAACAATACCAACGACGACTATTCCTGTTTATCATGTTGATAATCCATCTAGCCGAATTACACGCTTCGCCGTCTTCAGTGAGCTCTGGAGAGACAACAATTGAGAAACCTCAAATTTTTGGTAATTAGTTTGAGACGTTTGTAATAATTGTGCAGTCGTCTATGAATACTACATCTTATCTACTATTCATTACTAATTTATTATGATACCTATTTATTAGTATCCTACAAGTAACTAACTATTTTTTTTTCATCTTAGTTGTACCGTATCAATTATTTAAGCATATCGATCTAGAGATTTCCATACAATGTTCATTAAATTTGATTCATTTGTCCAGAAACATATGTATAAATCATATACAATGATGGAATTAGGACAAAAGGCTGAAACCGAAACTATATCTCTCCTAAATTAGCACTGAATATTGTTCAATCACTAGATTAAACAATTTTACAAAAACATTTTTTTTTTCAATTTAATTTTAAAATTATTGTGGGTGTAGATGGATCGCTGCTCTATTGGACTAACTGCAACTGTTGCATGTGCCCCAGATTTGATTCTCAAGAGGCACTCTAACTTATTGCTTACAAATATCCATACAGTATACCGTACCTCCAAATATCACTTTCTAGAAGTTTTTTATCAGTTTTCAAATTCATTTCCAGCATTGATGTGCTCGAACATTAGTTTACTTTTGTACTCCATGGATTATCAATGGTCCTAGCAAGTATCACTGATCTGATTTATTTCTCAATCGAGTGTCATTTTTTTCTAATAGCAATCGATAATTTCTATCATTTGAGAACTGAACACATTCTAATATTTTACTCGTTTTCTAGATTCACACTATACACTGGCAATTTTTAAAAGTTTGGCAAAGGAGGATCACAGACAGAAGAGACAAGGTAACAGTCAATTACTTTTTCTTATCATTTGGGAATACTAATAATGAAACAGAATCAGAGTAAAAATTATAGTAGAACTTTCAAACACATATTAACTATTATTGAATGATGAATATTATTCCTGTTGACTTGGAATTGTGTGTTTCAACTTGAACAAATTATGTTAACATGTGAATGATGCTCATGCCAACCTAGTTTGAATTTATGCAGGATTATCAAACTGAAGTCACTTTTATTACAATGAATTACAATTGAAGATGATTCACACTCGAAATCTCACTCTCAAAAGCACTATGGTTGTAGAAATAATCTATCTATAATAATTATGATGAAGGAGAATCGGCTTATACACGTACGGGGTAGGAAATTCACGAATGACGACGCATCATCACGTCTGAACAACTGGACTGAATAACTTAAAATTTTGCACATAGATTCTTAATTCACCTTATAGGCCTTTTTTAATTCTCCTACATTTCAATAGGTCAAGTTTTAAGTTTTTCAAGTTTTTAATTGCGCCTTGCGGAGCACGGGTTACCTGCTATAGTGTGCAATAAAATCAGTTTATGTTTCATAAATATATATAAATGTGCTTCATTCATCTACCTCCGTTCGAAACGAGATGGTGCATATGGGCCACTATAATTGACCGAGCGAAGTGAGGTCTAAGATTCAAGTCAACAGTTTGGCATTTCTCTTTATGTTTAAATGTTTATATGTTGCGCATTTACGGCGAAACGTGGTAATAGATTTTCATGAAATTTTACAGGTATGTTCCTTTTCAAAATGCGCGTCGACGTATATTATTATACGAGGTTTTTGAAAATTTTACATTTCAAGGATAATATAAAAGAAGAAAGGAGCCTCCTTCATACGCCAATATTACCGTAAAAATCAGACTATAGAATTAATTATTCATCATAAATCAGCTGTCTAGTGGACTATAATACTACCCGTTCAAAAACATGGAACATCTTGAAAATGTATCTTTCCATTAACGTTAGTAGACAGTTGTCTACTAACTTTGTCTTTCCATAAGCTGAGGCCATGATTCTAGTTTAGAGCTTGGAGTTATTGATAGAAAACATTTTTTTTTTACATTTTTCTTTCTTAATCTGATGATCAAAATTGCAACAGATATAGCCTATTATTGAAAAGAAATATTTCTAAAATCATGAGAAGTGGGAGTGAAGTTTGTTGGAAATCAGCATTATGGTAGTTTATTTTGTTAATTTCAACACACCGACTTTTCGCCAACACGACAACACAGAATGTTCTCTGATGGGTTGATGGATTGGCGTATCGACGGCAGCCAGACCTGATAACATCGCTCACACTCACATTCCGGGACGACACATCACGGTTCGATAGGACAGAAGGCACTATGTTCATTTAGAATTTTTTCTAGGCATTTTAAATTAATAAATTATTTATTTATTTATTCTCGAGAAAACATAACAAAAGGACAATGTAACTTACTGAGCGCGAGGTCTACTGTTCACAGAACTACTAGTAAACCATAAATAGTGTCGCAAATATAAGGTGTACAATATGTGGTAGAGAGAGTAAATTTGCATGGTTCTTAGTATGGATTGAGTCCCTTGCAGGAAATTCTTTGAGATATTCTGTTATTAATCATCTTTTTTTGGCAGCATGCAGAGGTAGTGACCAATGTGACACCAACCAATGGTGCTACCAGAATAGGTGCGAGTATCCTTGTCCGGAGATGGATTGTCCAAACGAGGTATCGCCACAGGACGGCATCTGCATAATCATCAATCATCAACCAAGATGTGTCGATCCTTTTTACAATCCGAATAATCCCTTGGAGGTGGAAGAATTCAACCTCATACCTCAGAATTATTAGGCTTACTTCAGTTCATGGAAGAAAGGATGAGAAATATCTATTCAATTTACAAATTATTATTTCATTAACCAAAATGTGTCGATCCTTCTTTCCGAATAATCCTTTGGAGGTGGAAGAATTCATCCTCGTATCCCAGAACTAGACTTGCTTCAGTTCATGGCAGAAAGGATGAGAATACCTCACCATCTATTTCATTTATTTATCGCATTCACACATGCACAAAATCATTATTAGATGGTTCACTTCTATTCATTCTTGATTATTCGTAAGATATTAGAATAGAATATAATACGTAGTTATATTAAAATACATTCCACTATAAATAAAATACAACTACTTTTTGAATCCAGAAATCAATATCATTGTGTAGATTATTCCGGGCTATGTGTAACCATATCTAAATTTGGGAGAGGAATAGCACAAGGTTAACTTATTTCCTTATTTTTCCTCTCCCTATCATTTTGATGATGTACTAATTGTATGAATCAATAAAGAATAACGATTGGAAGTCAACTTTAATAAAAGTCACGTTCATTGTGAATGAGCTTTAATAGAAGTCAGCTTTAATAGAAGTCAGCTTTAATAGAAGTCAGCTTTAATAAAAGTCAGCTTTAATAGAAGTCAGCTATAATAAAAGTCACGTTCATTGTGAATGAGCTTTAATAGAAGTCAGCTTTAATAGAAGTCAGCTTTAATAGAAGTCAGCTTTAATAAAAGTCACATTCATTGTGAATGAGCTTTTATAGAAGTCAGCTTTAATAGAAGTCAGCTTTAATAAAAGTCACGTTCATTGTGATTCACACACTTGACATTTATTGAGACTTTTTGAATAAATATGAGAATCGTATTGTGACAAATCAAGAAGTTTCTTTCCTTCTTTCACAATTTCTTTCTTTCAGGTTGTATGAGAAAATCAACTAGGTATGTATTTAAAAATCAATGGACAGTAATTCTATTGCTCAAAACTGGAACCAGAATTGTCTTTTCTCTTTAGAATATAAATCTGAGTACCCTTTTTAAAATTATTTTGTCACGACATGTTTCGGCTATATAATGCCATTATCAAGTATCGAGTGACTTGATACTGGAACCATTTTGAGCAATATGGAATAAACAATGCTCTAAACATCTTAGTGAACTTGAAAACCTGAATCCTCAACCTAAAAACATTTTTTCCTACAGTTACGTTGAAAAGTGGCCATTGCTGCACTGATTACAGAACGCAAAGAATCACTTTTCCGCTCTAGTGCGGGAAAAAGTTTTCTGCACTCCAGATTTGCAACATGGCAACGCAAAATACTTAGTAGGTTATATGGAGCAACAGTGCAGCAAAATCAAAATGAAGTTGGTAACAGTGACTGCTGTGGCTGCTATAGTGAGCAGAGGTGCAACGAAGCACAACGCGCTAATTATTACTATTATATATTATAACGAGGACAGCAACAGCACAGTGCCACCACAGCACACACCACACAGCCGCCTCGCCATTCAAACACTACTAAGTTATTTGATGGATTTCAGGCAATTTTACCCATAATTACCCACTTTTCATATTCAATGGTAACTGTAGGAAAAACTTAATGTGAAATACGTGCGCAAAGTTCCTCTGCTGCACTCAAGAAACCATTCCGCCCTCGCCTACGGCTCGGGCGTAAACGTTTCTTTCGGTGCAGCAAACTGTCACTTTGCGCACTAGTTGCACAAATAACTATTTCTATTGAAGTTTCAAATTTCAATTTTGAGGTATTTTTTTATTGTAAGCTGTTTTGAATTGAATTTATTGCCAGAAATCGCATACAAATACTTGTACAATACAATCACTAAAGTATGCAATATACAATTACCTACAAATATACATTTATTGTAACTTTCACAACAATAATTATCAATGTAATATTGGGCACTGCCAACATAAGAGTCCTTGTGTGTTGGCAGTGAGTTGTGGTTAACTTATTCTGCTTTAATTCTAGTCAAGTAAGAAGAGATATAAAAATTAAATTGAAAGAGCTAAAGAAAGTAATACACCAATATACAAAAGTTTCAGAAAAAAAATTGAAAACTTAAGAATAGTACATACTATATTACAAAGTAGTATCCAATTAACCACTGTGACGTCTTGAGGTCATCATAAGTGAATCTTTCACAAAGGGAATACATAAAACAATACAATAAAAAAAAATCCTGTAAGATGATGTGGGAACATTTACAAGAACGTGAAAATAGAAAAACCATTGCTCAATGTTTTTAGTAACAATGCTTGTTGTATACAATATTATACTTTATACAACTAGTTTGAAGAATATGTTATGCTCAATCCAATAATCTATGCTTTTGCTTAAATTACGTATCATTTGTTTATCTATAAATCGTTTGGAATTTTATTTATAATGTAGCTACAATAATATGTAAATTGATGCCTGTATATTAGCTTAATGAATTTTTCAAAATGAAGTTCAATTATCATTTGTCTAGCTCAAGTATTATTTTATCACTCATACATTATCATTGTATAAATTATCATTTTGATAATTTTCTTATTGTATAAATTAATGTGTATTTGTCAGTATCATTAAATAAATTGAAATTTCATGTATTGAATTTTCCATGGAACTATAGTGGAAAAGTAAAATACTTTATCAGAGAAAACAAAATTTGAAACTATTAGGTAATAAGCCAACTCAAAAGTACTGTAAAACATCAATATAGTATCATATCAAATTGTGGGAGAATTTCTGAAGCAGACTAATTTGGAATGAAAGCTATTATTCAAATGATAATTATCGATCTAAAATATTCAGAGATTCTCACTCAAGAATTACCTTGAATGGTAGTTGAAAGGCTTTGAAAAGTGTTATGGTGAATTAAACATCTGAATATATTTTCTCATGAAGTATTTCAATGGGGCTACTTGAATTGATAAATAACTTAATTGATAATGAAATAGATTCATAGCGCTTTTTTATTCAACTTCCAAAACTTTGGAAGAGAAAGATGATAAGGGAAATACAATATTAATAACATATAAAATGAACTATAGTGGAAAATTTAGTGAATACTTCATTACTTTTTTAGGAAAAATTTTAAAATGGCTTGAAAGAAAAAAACTAGCTGTTGTGCTTTATGTAAAAAAGTTTTTAAAAGGTAATATAAAATTATTTCTTTGTTTATATATTTACACAATAAGGAAGTAGCCTAATTGATAATTTTCATTACATTACAACTCTTGACAATGTTTCTCGTTTTCCATTGTTCAATATTCGCTCGTAAGGAGCCTAATAGTCCAGCGGTAAGAATTTTCACACAAGAGGACTTTGAGAAACTCACATAAGGAAAACATGAATTATTGCAAGTATCTTGAGAGACTATTTTATTCATTTTATTTTTTTCTCAAGTCGAAATAGTTATTTCTTACGATATCATGAAATATCAGAACAATAATCTATATTATATTCATGTTTTTATGAGGTAGTATGTATAATTTCTTTTCTTATCTACATATAGAATGGTGATAGGAAGTCCTCAAAGTATTTTCTGTTATTTTACCAATTTTCATTTCATAAGTAAATTATTTCGAAAGTTGTTTTCGCCTCCAACCTGTTTTCAACCTGATAAATTTGTTCTGTAATAAAACTCGTCTAATCTATAACTGCAATCTTATCTCTATTACTCCAATCAATCGTTCATTCTATGGAAGAGGATGATTTAGAATGCAACAATACTATTTTTGATTATTTCCAATCTGACTTTTTCTCTCCTGATAACAACTATAATAGCTTAGGAGTTATCATGCAAAATATAAGAAGCGTTCGAAAGAATTTTGTTCAATTTTTAGTCATGATAAATATTAAAGACCGACCCAAAATAATTATTCTAACGGAAATTTGGATTAAAGATAATGAAATAGACCTTTATAAGTTAGACCATTATAAATGCTTCTACAAATGGAATTACATGAATAGATCTGGTGGCGTTATGGTTTATGTCCACGAAACAATAAAATTTACTGAACTTAATAATTTATTTTTCACTGCAGACTCCATTTAGTTGAAAATTGAGTATGAAAATTTCAACCTTGCTCTACTTGCTGCCTATCGCAATCATAATAATTTACCTAGTATGTTTATTGAGGAGCTTAGTGATTGGCTTGAGCAGAATCCATGTGTTAATTCGATTTTTTGTGGAGATATTAATATAAATACTCTCATAGATGACAATGATACGACTGATTACTTGAACTTACTCTCCTCATCCGGCTATAAATGTTGTATAAGAGACATAACTAGACCTGTATCTTCAACTTGCCTTGACCATCTTTTTGTTAGATCCAGTCCGCTCCTGAGATACCAAAGTGCAATATTTAGAACGGATATTACTGACCACAGCACAATAGCCGTCACTTTCAAAAAAACAATTAGACGTTTTTTTCAACAAGAGAGATATATTGGCGAACAACGAAATGCAAGAAAAATATGTTATACAAAGCTGAATGATAGATTGCGTTTATGTGATTGGTCAAATATCTTTAACTCGCCTTAACGTTGATGACGCGTGAAAAATTTTTACAAAACTTTAGAAGAGTGTATGATTAGTTCCTTAGTTCCTAGGCCTGTGAATTCTCTAACAAGTCCAATTCTCCAACAATTCGCTAAAAACTCTGCTAAAAATATTAGTCCCTGGATGACGAGCACCATTCACAGAAGATTTCAAAAAAGAAATAGACTATATAATAAAGTAAAAAATCGGCCTTTTGACTTGCAGTTGAAAAACTATTACTTCACTTTCAAAAACAAGCTTGCAGATGACATAAAAGCTACTAAAGTAAATTACTATCGCCAATTATTTGAGAGGAATGTTAACGATAAAACTGCTCAATGGAGAATAGTTAATAAAAAACGGGGAGGAAAAATCAAAACAACACTTTTGCAAGTATTAAAGCAATGGATAATGATACAATTATAACGGATTCACAGTTTATAGCAAAAGAGTTCAATGAATATTTAATAAGAGTCCCCAACAGTGTCAAAGATGATCTACTCAGGAATTACTACCCACGCTTTCATAACCCACCAGATAATCACAACGAGGTTTTCCAAGCACATTATCGTGATAATTCCTTATTTTTATACCCTACCACCGAAGAAGAAATTTTCAATCTAATAAAAATCATGCCAAATAAGAAATTAACTGGATACGACTCTCTTACTAGTGAAACTTTGAAACAAATTCTTTCAAGTATTATAACAATTTTATGTCACTACTTGTAATGCAAGTATGTCACAAGGTGTTTTTCCTCAAATATTAAAGAAGGCAGTTATTGTCCCAATTTTTAAAGGTGGTGATAAATTACAACTTAATAACTACAGGCCCATAGCGTTGTTATCCATATTCTCGAAACTATTAGAAAAACTTGTTAAATGTAGACTATTACATTTTCTTAATAGGTTTAATTTGTTTAGTGTAAACCAATATGGGTTTTGCGAAGGGTTCAACACGGAGCGTGCCTTGCTTGATTTCATGGCAAACATCTACAACAACCTAAATAATGGATTCAATATGAATGCACTGTTCTTGGATATAAGAAAGGCGTTCGATACTGTGGAACATACACTTCTTTTGGAAAAATTAGAGAGTTCTGGGGTGAGGGGTGTCGCGTTGCTGTGGTTTAGTTCGTTTTTAAAGGATGGAACCCAATGTACGAAAATAAATAATACACATAGCCCTTTTCTATCAGTTAACACAGGATTACCACAGGGCTCAGTGCTCTCAGCCTTACTATTTATTATCTTTGTGAATGATCTGTGTGATGCTAAATTGAATGGGAAAATTTTTTGCTATGCAGATGATAGGAGGATGATGATGGGAGGATTTGTTCAACAAATTGAATGAGGATTGTAAGCTCCTCCAGAACTGGTATCTCAGAAACAGATTGGCAACAAATGTTGAAAAAACTAAATTCATCAATTTCTCTCTCGTACACCTAAAATTCTACCTCAATCAATAATTCTGCATTAAAATAGTTGTAGATATGATTTTCCATGCCAATGTCCCCCAATAGAGCAAGTGGATGTCATTAAATATCTTGGAATCTTTATTAATTCATCTCTTAAATGGAACACCCACATAGCAACCTTGCAGAAAAATATTAATAGAGACCTATGTATATTTTATCACTTAAGAGACCTGTGTAACACAAAAATCCTCCGCACCGTATATTTTGCTCTAATGAATTCTAAATTAGAATATGGCATTGTATGCTGGGGTGGAGCAGTGAAAGTACATTTCAGTCCACTACAAAAATTACAGAAGCACTTTATTAGGATAATACTTTTCAAAAATCTGAGAAAGCCTTCGTTTCCTTTGTTCCAATCACTGGGCATTTTCCCACTTCGGCATTTATTTGCTTTTAAAGTATTAAGAATTTTCTTTTTGCGTACGGTAGTGTTAATGATGGGTTTTTTATACCCTGCTTTTCTGAAATACGAAGAGAGGATTCCATCTCACGACTACCTAGAATAAACTTCAGTTTTTTTGCGAAATCATTTGTTTATCTTGGTCCGAAACTGTATAACATTATACCTAATGATGGCAGGAGGAAAACCTCCCTTACAAATTTCACGAAAATTATAAAACCTTGGTTGTTTCAACAACATGATTTAGACTGTTTACTTCAAGTTTTATCTTGACATGTCAGATTGTAGTTTTAACCCCACTGTAATCTCTTCATGAATATACTAGTGCTTTATAAATTTTCTGAATTGTATTTTGAACTGTTTTCTATGTTTCTGAATTTTTTAGTTTTGTTATTCGACATTAAATTTTTAACTCTAAATTTTGACTCTAAGTTTCGTTCTCTGTAAACAGTATTTTTCTTATAAAATTATTATCATTGTACCGCAATGGCCGCAGATAATAATTGTTATTTATTTTATTTAGCAACTTTTACCACTTTATCATGAAATTAATATATAGAATGAATGTAAACTGGCAGCGTCTATGAAAAATTGCTGCTAGTATAATTCTGAAACTATTATTGTATTTAAATGCTGTATTACTCAAAGGCAGAATAAAGTTCATTTCCATTCTCATATTATTGATAATAGGAGAGACGACACATTACAGTATATCTTTGTATACGGTATGTTAATTTGTAGCACATAACAGAAACAATTTACAGTTTTATAATATAATTTTTAAAACAGGAAACACACGACACAGATAGATCAAAAACACTTAGAAACTTACATTATTTTTCGGAAAATTTCGATACCTGTGTCATCTTTGTCAACCATGTAGGGAAATTAGAAATTATATATTTTCAATTTGCTAATTTTTTCATATTATTATGCATGCTCTCTGAATATTGCAAAATGAATGAACATGATTTAGTTATATGAGCATACCTTTAATAAAATATTATAAACCATGTTACCTTTTATATTTATTGCATGCGAATTTCACAATGGAATAATGTATTGTTCTTCATTCATAATAATTGTTACTTACCTTATTATTGATGATATTCTAACAACTATCAATTTTATAATTACATTGGCAAATAAAGCATAATGGATCAAAGATGTAAGATTTTATTGGAAATTTCAGTTTAACCAACTGCTATGATATTATTAGGCTACTTTATAATAATTATTTCAAATATCCAATAAAAGCTTTATGAATAGAACTCAGTCCTAGCAGAATAATAACTAGCAGAAGTATTTAGTTCTATTTATATTGCTTTCATTGATTTTTTGAAATAATTATTTAAAAGTAATAACTGATCATTTAAAACAAGAATTAATAGATAATAGGCCTACATCTAGGCAGAGAATCGGCAACACTGTATGAATAAAATTAGCTAGCCATAATTAGTTATTCAACCTTAATTATAAAAATTTATTATAAAATCATGAAAATCTCTCTCTACTGCAATTGTAACTAAATACTTTTTTGAAAAGAAGACTCCCTACATGGTTGACAAAGATGGCACAGCTATCAAAAATTTCCAAAAAATAATGTAAGTTTCAAAGTGTTTTTAATCTATCTATGTCGTGTGTTCTCTGTTCTAATTCATATTTGTATATGGTAACATAAATTTATATTCAAGAAACAATTTTAGGTTGCATAAGTAAATAATCCTTCCATCTATCTGATAATTCAACTGAATCCTAGTTGATGAATTCTCTTATGATGAAGTGGATCTGTTGAATTGATTATTCTATTGCCATAGGCTATCATTGCATTATACAATTGATAGTTGTTAGAATATCATCAATAATAAAGTAAGTAATAATAATTTATTAATGAAGCACAATAAATTATTTCATTGTGAAATTAGCATGTAATAAAAGGTAGGCTACAAGGTACATAATATTTTATTATATGTATGTTAATATTAAGTCATGTTTATTCATTTTTCAGTACAGTATTCAGAGATCATGCATAATGATATAAATGATTGTATGGGAAGTTAGAACATTGAAAATATAAACTTTCTCACGATTTGCATCAATCTGGTTGGTTCAGGACAGTGTCGAATGATTATATTTAGACAAAATCTCAATCACTTCCAGTCCATCATTTACGTAAAAAGTTCAAAATATTTAGAAATATTATACATGATTTCACATTTTTCATTATATATTTGTATCTACTAGGAAAAATAGTTCCTATTTAAATTTATAATACATAGATAATATTATTGTTGTTACTACCAATTTCTTTAGTAGAATACCATAATATATTTATCTCATCTTCTCTTTAATCTTGAATCAAGACCTGCAGACTGTGGCCCAATTGCACAAAAGCCTGTTAGAATTATTAAATCATGAGCAAATACACTACTATAGTAAGGTCCACGTTATAATGCCAGTGTTTGATTAACATTGGTGTTGCTATCCTTGTCTATCATTTGACAAAGCAGATAGGTCTATCCATTTCTAGCTCCTCAGTCACCAGATCGTTTTTTAACAATGTAGAAATAGAATTAATTAGCAGAATATTAAACATCAATTATGAAAATGTATTATAACATCATTGAAAAATATTTTTTTTACAATTAAAACATAATGAATCAAAGATGTAAGATTTTATTAGAAATTGCAGTTCAACCAACTGCTAGGATATTATTAGACTACTTTGGTATTTCAAATATCCAATAAAAGCTATATAAATAGAACTTAGTCCTAGCAGAATGATAACTAGCAGAGGTCCTTGGTTGCTTGGTTCTATTTATTTCGCTTTTATTGATTATTCTAGATAATTATAACTGATCATTTAAAAGAAGAATGAATAGTTAGTATTACATCAGATAAGGCAAGGCAGAGTATCGGCAACACTGTAGAAATAGAATTAGTTAGCAAAATATCCAACCTCAATTATGAAAATTTATTTTAGAATCATAGAAATCTCTCTCTACTGACATTGTAACGTAGACCCCACTATAGAGTCAATCACAAAATACTTTTTTGAAAAAAGGCTCCTGTGATTGGTTTTTGTGGCATTTAATCACGGTTAGTATTTAACAGGTTTTTTTGCAACCGAGTACAGGACTTGAGTGATAATAATCCTTTTGATTTTATTGTACGATTAAATCTCTCAGCGATACTAGCTTTCTTATCAATGAAAACAGAATAATGCTTGATATTATACTTATCTAACAATCTTTCACATGCTTATTAAATACTCCTTCCCTCCATCTGTCTGGAAACGCACATGTTTTTCTTACAAATAAGGGTTCGAGTGCATTATAACACTTTGCAGTCTTATTCTTTAAAGGTATACAATAAGCGTACTTAGTAAACAATTATAACAACTAAAAAATAACGATATCCTTTATTGAATTTAGATAAGCTACCCATCTCAATCAGATCTGATTGTATTGTGACATGGATAGAATTTGATTTCTTATTTTATTGATTGATTTTTTATGTGTTTTAGATTTAAGATTTTCAGGAGAAAAGACTCTGATATTAGAATAATCTTTCGTAGTTGGACTTTAGTGGGAAAATATAATTTAGTGAGTAAGTAGTATTATTGCAACGACAATAAGATTCTGCTAACTTATGTCTAAACGACTCTGGGAACCAGCAAATTCAGGGATATTTGCTAGTTCTCACGGTGAGGCGGTTCCACGAGGCAAGACAAGGCGGATGTTTGGTACCTGTAGATATTTTCACAGAGGAATACTGCAGACCTGGCAAGTACCGCTTGCCGAATCTCGTGAGAACCGACTCTTCCACTAGCAGCAGTTAGGCCTTCTGGCACACTGACGTGGAGAGGGGGAAGTTTTCCGGACGGAAAGCTTCCAGTCGTTAAACAACCATGGTATCAAGCGGATCAAAATCCAAACCGTATTGCAAAAATTGATTTATTTTTCCGGCATTATGATATACGTAGTGTCCTGTGGTTTGGGATTACGGTGGGAGTGATAGAGTGCCAAAATTTCTAGCTCTTATAAAACATTTTCACCCGCCGAACCCTAATTAATAATCATTGTTGTAGTAAAGTTCTATTAGCAGAATTGTATTGGAAGGTAGTTTGTGAAGGAATATTTGGATAAAATGTACTGCATATTTCATTCTTTAAATTTCAAGTATTGTCATAGCCTAATAAATGAGAAATCTTTTAGGTAATACCATTTGTTTGCTATCCAGTTTCCATGACTCTGTGAAGTAGTAATAAGATATCTTCAACCCCCATCCAGGGCGTTTACAAACTGGTGGCTTGCTGTGGGAAATAGAGACTGCAAAAATGTCTATCGAACAGATCTGATCATGGGCAAAATTCACCTGTTAGAAAACGAAAAATAATAGAAAATTTGAATTGAAAATAGAATGTTGATTACTTTATTATAATCAATCGTAGATGTAAATAGAATTGTTAGATTATAGTGAATAAGATTTTTGCAGAGAAACCATTCCATTAAGATATCAAGTCAAAACCCTTCAAGATGAATGAAGTACAACCTTGTAATGGTCCCATTACAAGGTAGTTGATTTATTTAAAGTTCCCGCTGAAGCCATCTGGTTTTTCTCCCTTTTAACTCATTGTGGGAAATTTTCTTTAAATTTGTTGCCTGTCTGCCATGCCGACTGCATTGTTTGGTAGAACAGAGAGAATAGCTGGCGTCGTTTTTGGCTTGGGTTTTTGAATTCTAACCAATGTAGCTATTTTGTGTTGTTAAAGAACAGTTTTTCTTTCTTTTAGCATTTAAATTTTGGCATTTTAACATGCCTAACTCATTTACCAAATTATCTCGTTCACCTAGCTATTAATTTATGTCTCATTTGAGTAAATGCTCGTCTTTGCTAACGTTTGACTTTTGAACAAGCCAAGCTAACCAAACGCGTCTGTTACTTGTTTATTAAATCCGCAAAAGGTATGTACTAGCATAAGTATTTAATTATTATTTGTAATAATTATACCAAAATGGGAACATTGATTTCCATAGACTCAAAACAAGTAGTAATAAGACAAATATAAGGTTGCATATTCAATGTACGACAGGTTAGATTGTAAGTTTGCTGGTTAGATCGTGTAATTAAGTGATCCTATGGATTCTCTGGACGAGAATAACAAATTTTACTACTAGAATAGGAAGTCAGGATGCAGAAATATTACTTTGTTTTCTGTTAAACGTTATTTCATTTAAACATCGATAATTACTTCTGTTCAAAGTGGGGAGAGCTAATCTCCATAAATTTCAGATGACAATTATTCCAATAGTTATGTTAATAAAGAAATATTATAATTTTGATATTCCACTATTATTTGCCGTAGTACTAGTTGATTATAATTCAAGAGTGGCCAATACATAGCATGTAGGCTCCATGCTTAAGATAGAAATAACCGAAATGATTGTTATACAGTAGGTTAGGTGCGCAAAGCATAGATTTGTTGCATAATTCGAAACTCTTTTTTGAACTCCTTAAAATTATTCCAATTGAAAATATTTGTTTTTGAATTCCTATTGTTAGAGGAGTAGAAACTATTGTAGATTGTTTATTATTTTAAGCGGTCCACGACATGGGGATTCACGATCTCGGCGTACTGTCCGACACTCCACGAGCTGGGCGACATTCTGATTCTGACGTCACGGACGATCTGTTGGACCACGGCTGTACAATGGCATAACCATCTAATTTTGCCGAATGCTGTTGAACTACCAGAGTTTGTTACTCCCAATTGGAAAGTTCGCCGAATCGAGGTAATACATCTCCAATTTTTCTACCAAACTGGAACAATCGGCGAATAGTGGGGGAAGTTATTCGTTTATCCTTGTCAGGTTGGGAATATAATAGTTTGTTCTCGATAATGAATTATTGTATTCCTTTCACTGTCCGTGTTGAGTCGGAAATGATCGAGCAGTGTATTTGAGGAACACTTGACCGCAACACTACTGGGGTGATGTTAGATGAACGAATTGGACTGCAACCTAATCAGAGATTCACTGATTTGTATTTGAATCTTAGGTAATCCAAGTATCCCTTGAATAGTAATTTCTTTTATCTTTTATTTTTGAACTTGCATTAATTCTTTTATTGGATATTGAGTAATACTTGGGTGGACTTGCTTATAATCTGTTTTGGATTATTTTCCTTGTATTCAAGATCAATGTTGATCTTTTGGGGATTTCAGTTACGTATTGGGTATCCTTGGATCTCCTAGATTCTTTCTTTTGAGATTGTCATTTTCAGGTTTTGAAAATTATTAAGTAGTGGTCAACGACTGTTGAAAATCATGTATTGCCTTGTTCATAATAATTTTTTTTTAATATATTGGTAATTTATCCACCAAATGAGCGTCAGTGAATTTTAGATTGATTAGACCCCTTTCCCTAGGTTAGAAGTGGTCGGGCTGGATTCTTTCAAGTGATGAATCAATAACACTGTTCACACAAACATTTCTTAAGTGTGACAGTAAGCTGCGCCGCACTCTGCTATTTTGGTAACTATACCAAATTTCCAAATTCTATATTTTTCAGACATATCTTTTCAATATCCATATTTCCAAATTTATTACTTAATATATTTGATTGATTCATTGCTTGCCAAGCATGACAGCTTGACCGCCAGTCTGACCTGAGGAATGTGGTTTGATTGTCGATCAATCACAGGTTAGGGTATTGTAGTCAGGTGTGGATAAATTTAAATTTCTGAGAGTGGAAATAATTTAATGCATCCATATTATCTTCATTTAGAGTATTGAGATAGACAATCATCATTGGTTATTTAGTATTGAAGATGCTTAGCATGGAAATGTTAATAATATTGACAGTACTGTTAGTTAATGTGCCTTACAAGATCTAAAAATTTAAGATAGAATCTTATACATGATAATTTTACTTTGTCTAATTTTGTACAATGTTGCATACCTTTTGTTGGATTCTGAGTTGAGTTTGAAGTATGAATTGAATTCAAGGTATGAAGTGACTTTGAATTTGAACTTTAAAGACTTGGTCTTAAAACACAACGATTTTGAAATTTTCTATTTGCCATTAATATTTTTATTTTCTTTTCAATTTTTGTACTAGCTTGCTCTAGCTTGACAAGATGGAAACCAGCATCCCAAATATGTCCGGACAACCCTCAGATACCACCCGGGAAGTAAGGGATCAGACTGTTCAGGGAACAGAATCCACAGAGTCCCCATCAAGTATGTTTTGGGAAGTAAAACATGAGATAGAGGAGAAAATAGCTTCAGGTGGGGGAATGAGAGGTTGGTTAGCTCGAGCTATTAACCCTAATCATTTAGTAAAGTTTCAGATTCATTTTGAACTTAGAACCATGGGAATCCCCGGGGAGGAAATTGAACCTATGAGTGTAGATGATCTACGTAAGAAGTATAGAGAGGTGCGAAAAGAGCATGGGGAGGGGGAAAGACAGTTACATAGGTATAATCACTCTGACGACTCTGCCAAGTCTGAATTAAGTCAAATAGACAATATTATAGGATGGATAGAGGGCTGGTGTGCTAGTTTAAGTGGGGACATGGAGGCCGAGAATAGGAAGGAGGTTTTCCTCAAAAGTATGTCCAATGTGTCCCACTGCACAAATAGAATTATCCACTTGTTGACATTTGCCCGTTTTGAAAAGAAAGAGAGCTTGCTTTCAGATTTGGATCAACGTATAGAAAAAATACTAGTGATAGTTACATCATTGTCAAATTGGCAACCTGGACCTCCTAGCCGCGGAGCTTCACCAGTGCCGTATTCAACAGCCATGTCATCTCCAACGGTTCCTGAGGCTTCTGCAACTACTACTACTTTAGTGCTGCCTCCAACACAAAATTTGCAGAAAGTAGGCAGACCTGAAGTTTATATTCCTGTTGAGCCAGTTGGTCGTGCTCCTCTCAGGACAAATAATCCAAGGTTGACCTTGAACATTCCGCCTGCAGGTGCACATCAATTCATGCCAGTGCAACCTAGTCAATTCAACTTTAATCCAGCAATTTCCACAGGTGTCCCTCGTTTAGACCCAAGTGCATCTTCACCTTTTGGAAGTTTGTACAACAAATTACAGAATCCAGTTGAGTCTTTATTGAAAGAGTTACCTGTCACTGATGGATTGACAGTTGAGACTTTATTGAAATTCTTGGGAGTGGCATTGAAAATTAGAAGCCAATTTGGTGTAAGTAATTTGCATTTATTTCAGCTGTTGCAACCTTTTGCGGTAGGGCCTTTAGGGGAACGTTTGAATTTTGCAATCAATTCAAACATCAGTTTTGACCAATTTCACAAAGGTATTTTACAATATTTCATTCCTCAACGCTTGTTATCGGCCATTGAGAGAGAACGTTTTTATCGTTTACAGAGCTCACAGGAACCACTTTGCAGTTACATTGTTTCGATCAGGGAAGCTGCAAGTTTGCTCAGAATCAACTTATCTGAGGCAGAAATAGTCCACACAATTTGTTCAGGCTTGAATCCTGCGGAAAGATCTCGTCTTATTTTCCAGGAAAGACCAACCACATTTCAAGCTTTAAATGAGATGAGTGTATTATCACAGAACCTGAGTTTTGCTGACAATGAGCGAGCCTATGTGGAGAGTTCGAGAATCGGTAGCGTCAGGCAGACCTCTACGGCTTATGGACACCGGGATAGGACCTGCTATGAATGTGGAAAGAGAGGTCACATTGCTATGAACTGTAGGTCAAAATCGGCACAACAACACGCTGGTACCTCCAACAATAAGCCTGATGTCAAGCAGCCTGGACCAAGCGCAGTTGGTGGAAGTGGAAAGGTAACTTGTTTTAATTGTAAGAAGGTAGGTCACTTTGCACGTGACTGTACATCAAAGAGGTCCTGACTAGTCAATGCTTGTCTTGATGAAAATTCCAACTATGAGTCCAAAAACAAATTGTTTACCAACTTGGAGGGATACAAGGGTAAACCCAGAAATAGAGTTATCTCTAAATATGGTCAGAGGAGCAGGCGTTTGGATAAGCGGCATCCTGCCAACCATAAGGCTAGAGTACTCATGAATGAAATCCTGCCTATAATTGTTTGTTTTTTGGGTTTAGGGGCTTTGGAAACACCAGCTTTGATTGATTCTGGTGCTGTTAGATCTATTATTTCTTCTTCTGTTCTGGATCAATTGTTAGCCAATGGTGACCACATTGTCTTCTCTGAAGAACATTTTGTCTGTACCACTGCAAATAAAAGCCCTCTTGTGTTGAGTAAGTCAGTCTCGATAAAAATCAGAATTGAAAACTTCACCTGGAATTTCAAATTTTTTATTGCCGAAAATGTTGCCTTTCCTGTCATTCTAGGGTGTGATTTTATTAAGTTTTCCCAGCTGATTCCTAATCTTTTCAACAATTCCTATTTCTTTGGCTTCAAACCACGGATTAAATTCAACTTTGTCACGGAGTGGAGATCTTTGTTGTCACCACTGATTGCATCTATTGGAGTCCTTGATAGTAACAGTCCCTTGTCACAGGATGAGCAGTCCGGTTTAGATGAGGTTCTTGGTGATTTCCAGGATGTATTATCCAAAAGATTGGGTAAAACAAACTTGTTGGAGTATAAAATCCGTTTGACCTCAACTGAGCCTGTACGTCGCCCTCCATATCAGCTGAACCCAATCAAAAGGGAGATTGTTGATCAAAAGGTAAAGAAAATGTTGGAGGAAGGAGTAATTGAGAAGGCTGTTTCCAATTATTCAAGTCCATGTTTTCTGGTACCCAAAGGAGATAAGAATGACTCAGACAGCGAATCATGGCGGTTAGTGGTGGATTATCGATTTCTAAACAAACGTATCTCGTTAGATTCTGTGCCTCTTCCTAACATTGAAAGTGCCTTTCACAACTTCAATGGAGCCAAATTCTTTTCTGTACTGGATTTAAATTCTGCTTATTATCAGGTTCCTCTGCATGAGTCCAGTAGGGACTACACAACATTTTGTACCATGAGGGCAACCTACAGATTCTGTCGTGTGCCATTTGGACTGGCAGTTGGTTCACAAATTTTGTCCAGTGTTCTGGATGAATTGTTTGAAGAAGAGAAATATAAATTTGTTTTCCATTATCTCGACGATATTGTCATCTATTCAAAAGATTTTTCAGATCATTTGTCTCACATCCGGATTGTGCTATCAAAATTGCGGCAAGCTGGATTCACCGTTAATCCTGACAAGGCTAGCTTTGGGAAAACCCAAATTTCTTTTCTGGGTCACATAATGAACGAACATGGAGTAGCTGTGGATCCAAGCAGGACTACTAGTATTCGAGATTTCCCTCCTCCTAAAAATCAAAAAGGAGTTGCTCGGTTCATTGGGATGGTTGCATATTATCACAAGTTTATCCCTCATTTTGCTGAGATTGCTGCACCCCTCAATGCATTGAGGAAGAAAAATGTCAAATTTGAGTGGACTGATATTCATCAGGAGGCTTTTCTCAAACTTAAGAAGGCCATTGCCAACCCACCTGTACTACGAACTGCCGACTTCACCAAACAGTTTGTCTTGCAGACTGACGCCAGTTCAACAGCGATTGCAGCAATTCTATCGCAGGAAACAGATGGCATCCTCCAACCTATTGCATATGCATCCAAGAAGTTGACACCTAATGAGACACGTTACAGCACCTATGAATTGGAGTGTTTGGCCGCTATTTTTGGGATGGAGAAGTTCAAAGTCTACTTGCAACATGCCAAGTTTAAGTTGCTTACAGACAATTCTGCTCTGTCTTGGGTTCTCAACAACCCCAAAGGTGGTCGTATTGGTCGTTGGGTATTAAGAATTTTATCGTTTCAATTTGAAACAGTTCATGTTGCAGGAAAATCAAATGTCTGTGCTGATTCTTTGTCTCGCATGTTTCAAGATGAGGAGGAACCTCTTGATTTGTCTCCTTCGGCTCAGGAAATAGAACCTCTCTTTTGTTTTGTTAACAATTTGAAACTGTCGGATTTTCCCCTTGTCTTTTCTGAAATCAAACATCATCAGGAGAATGATGCATTTTGTAAAGAGGTAATCGACAAGATAATCAACAATGAAGACCAATTTCCTTATTCATTGAGTAAGGGTGTACTTGTTGTCAAATCACGGAACTCTGATGACAAAAAGGTGGTAGTACCCAGGATTTTAATACCCCTGGTTTTCAAATACTTCCATGAAAGTGCTCTAGGTGGGCATTTAGGAATTTTCAAAACCACAAACAAGGTTCTTGAAAAATTTTTCTGGCCTGGGGTCAGAAATGACATTTGTCGCTTGGTGAAATCATGTCATGTGTGTGAGAAAAGCAAACCTGCTAGACAACACAATTTTGGGTTCCTCTCATCCAAGGTGGTCACAAAACCTCTGGAACGATTTTATTGTGATCTGGTGGGTCCTCTAATTAGAACTCCTGAGGGTTATACTCAAATCTTGTCTTGTGTAGACTCCTTCAGCAAATTTTGTTGGTTAATACCATTGAGGAAGGGAAATACTGCCTCTATTGTTAAAGCATTGAAAGGAATATTCTTGAATTTCTCAGTTCCCAAAAGTCTGGTTACTGACAACGCACCAGCATTCACCTCTAATGCTTTCAAGAACTTCTGTTTTCAGCTGGGCATCCAACAGGTCACTACTTCACCATATTACCCTGCCCCTAACATGTCCGAACGGGTAAATCGAAACCTGAAGAGTGCTTTGATAGCTTTCCATGCGGAGGCTCAACACAAATGGAGTGATAGTCTAGAGTGGTTAAGCCTAGCTTTCAACTTAGCTGAACATGAAAGTACCGGGTGCACACCATTCTCTCTCATGTTTCGACATGCTCCCAATCATCCCTTGACCAATGCGTGGGGAATCGACGAAATACTTCCTGAAACCGTGGAGCCTGGCACCTTGCAGATCTGGCGTAAAGCGCGGAAAAATTTGTTGAAAGCGCATACCCGAATGGCAGAGCAATACAACAAACGTCGAGTAGCAGTCCCATTTCAGATAGGTGATTTAGTGCTCGTGCAATCACATGTTCTGTCTAGTGCTGCTAACAGAGTGATGAGTAAGCTTAGTTATCGGTTCAAAGGACCATATCTGATTAAGAAGTTTTTGACACCAGTTACTGCAGCTTTGCATGATCCTGAAACAGGAGTCTATATGCAGAAAGCACATGTATCTCAACTAAAGAAGTACACTGAATAACTTGTTTCTTATCCGTGAGGGGAAACTTGTTCAGTAGAGCTGACTTGTCTTCTTTCTATTCATGTCAACTTTTGACATTACTGTATCTGGACAGCATCTAATACAGTGAATACTTTGTTTTTTCCATTTGGAAAATTCTTGTGTAATGGGAATATGGTAATTAATAGATGATCGCGACATCTTTACTGCCCTCCTATTCTAATAAATACTTGTATATATGGGTATTAGCTTATTCTTTAAGCTGTTGGTCTGACGATGTGGTTGTGTACTACATTTTCATTGTTGTGTTATGAGTAAGGAATTTGTTTCCTGTGGACATTGACTTTGAGGTATAAAGTCTTGGAAGAATTTGGTGTATTGTTTGTGTTAATAACTATATTTCACGAAAATTTGAGCTAGGTCCTATTGTCTTCATGGATTTGTAATTTTGTTGTTGTAGTCAATGACTTGATGTACTGCAGTATGTGCTCTTGTGCTATTTAGTAATTATTTGGTATGTCTTTGTATAATAATTGGTGAGTTTTACACCACAAGGCTCTGAAAGTTGTTAACTTGTGGACTGTATATAAAAGTAGTGTTGACATTGTACACTGGGAACAAAGTGAATTGTTCTATTTTTCTAATAAAATTGTTTTGATTTCATATTAGACTTAGGCATTTTGGATATTTGAAGTTATGATAGTAGAACTATCTTTATTCCTTAGTTAGTCTGCCAACAGAGTCATCTGTGAATTCAAGTTGGTTAGGTATGTGAACTTTGTCTTAGGTAGTTGTACCTTTGGAAATTACCATAGGTCAAGTTAAACCCTTTTCAGTTATTGTTGGTTTTGTCTTATTCTAGAATCAAGAACAGCAGAGTATGCTAACGATGTTATTTTTCTTGTGGTGTTTATCTCTTGGAAGCTTGTGTAGATTTTCTCAACCCCTAGTGTGCGAATGGAGCTGCTCACTTCTTTTAAAATCTTCTGCTTCAAGTTGAGTTGATGGCGGTGAGAACCGGTGCTCACTCAGTCATTGCTTGACTTGTTAGGTAAAGCTAGATTGGTTCAGGGTTTCCAACTGTTTGTTGTCATATTTAAAATTGATTAATCAAAAATCTTCAAACCAGACTAACGTCTTTTATTATTGATCTCTGTCTTAATTATTTCTTTGGTGAGTAAACTGATTGACAGGCTGGCCACCTGGAAGGTCAGGATTCTCACAAATTCTCCTTTTAAGTAGTTGTATTCCTTTGGGAACTTCGTCCTATTCCACATGGTTTATTTGAAGTTTTGCTTCCTTTGTTTTGTCAACTTGACATGGTTTTACTTTTACAATCATTCCACTTTGTTTTGCTTTTGCAATTATTCCTTTACCTCTTCCAAATATTTTGCTTTCAGCACCTTTCTTCATGATTTAAACTTTTCGAATTTTATCCAGTATTTTGGAAACTTTGGATCCCATGATCTGGTATCCTGTGGAATCCTATTTGCATCCTGTCACTCTTCCACATGGGTTGGGATAGTCTCAACATTTTGTCCTCGTGATTATGTTGTACATAAATGCGTAATATATGAATAGAATGTAAGCTTAGTCATATATCTCTTGACAAGTAATGCACTTGGGGAATGCTTTTCATTTCTTTGTCTTAATACTAGGTAGGAACCAATTTATTAGTTTGTTGCAGCACATGAAACGGTGGGTTATTTGACTTGAATTACCACAAACTTAGGTTATTTTTTTTATCTAGTTAGTTACCCTGGGATTGTGATTTTCCCTGGTGTTTCACACCAAAACGAGGGGGTGAATGTAATGGTCCCATTACAAGGTAGTTGATTTATTTAAAGTTCCCGCTGAAGCCATCTGGTTTTTCTCCCTTTTAACTCATTGTGGGAAATTTTCTTTAAATTTGTTGCCAGTCTGCCTTGCCGACTGCATTGTTTGGTAGAACAGAGAGAATAGAGACAGAATAGCTAGCGTCTGTTTTGGCTTGGGTTTTTGTATTCTCACCCATGCAGCTATTTTGTGTTGTTAAAGAACAGTTTTTCTTTCTTTTAGCATTTAAATTTTGGCATTTTAACATGCCTAACTCATTTACCAAATTATCTCGTTCACCTAGCTATTAATTTATGTCTCATTTGAGTAAATGCTCATCTTTGCTAACGTTTGACTTTTGTACAAGCCAAGCGAACCAAACGCTTCTGTTACTTGTTTATTAAATCCGCAAAAGGTATGTACTAGCATAAGTATTTAATTATTATTTGTAATAATTATACCAAAATGGGAACATTGATTTCCATAGACTCAAAACAAGTAGTAATAAGACAAATATAAGGTTGCATATTCAATGTACGACAGGTTAGATTGTAAGTTTGCTGGTTAGATCGTGTAATTAAGTGATCCTATGGATTCTCTGGACGAGAATAACAAATTTTACTACTAGAATAGGAAGTCAGGATGCAGAAATATTACTTTGTTTTCTGTTAAACGTTATTTCATTTAAACATCGATAATTACTTCTGTTCAAAGTGGGGAGAGCTAATCTCCATAAATTTCAGATGACAATTATTCCAATAGTTATGTTAATAAAGAAATATTATAATTTTGATATTCCACTATTATTTGCCGTAGTACTAGTTGATTATAATTCAAGAGTGGCCAATACATAGCATGTAGGCTCCATGCTTAAGATAGAAATAACCGAAATGATTGTTATACAGTAGGTTAGGTGCGCAAAGCATAGATTTGTTGCATAATTCGAAACTCTTTTTTGAACTCCTTAAAATTATTCCAATTGAAAATATTTGTTTTTGAATTCCTATTGTTAGAGGAGTAGAAACTATTGTAGATTGTTTATTATTTTAAGCGGTCCACGACATGGGGATTCACGATCTCGGCGTACTGTCCGACACTCCACGAGCTGGGCGACATTCTGATTCTGACGTCACGGACGATCTGTTGGACCACGGCTGTACAATGGCATAACCATCTAATTTTGCCGAATGCTGTTGAACTACCAGAGTTTGTTACTCCCAATTGGAAAGTTCGCCGAATCGAGGTAATACATCTCCAATTTTTCTACCAAACTGGAACAATCGGCGAATAGTGGGGGAAGTTATTCGTTTATCCTTGTCAGGTTGGGAATATAATAGTTTGTTCTCGATAATGAATTATTGTATTCCTTTCACTGTCCGTGTTGAGTCGGAAATGATCGAGCAGTGTATTTGAGGAACACTTGACCGCAACACTACTGGGGTGATGTTAGATGAACGAATTGGACTGCAACCTAATCACTAATTCACTGATTTGTATTTGAATCTTAGGTAATCCAAGTATCCCTTGAATAGTAATTTCTTTTATCTTTTATTTTTGAACTTGCATTAATTCTTTTATTGGATATTGAGTAATACTTGGGTGGACTTGCTTATAATCTGTTTTGGATTATTTTCCTTGTATTCAAGATCAATGTTGATCTTTTGGGGATTTCAGTTACGTATTGGGTATCCTTGGATCTCCTAGATTCTTTCTTTTGAGATTGTCATTTTCAGGTTTTGAAAATTATTAAGTAGTGGTCAACGACTGTTGAAAATCATGTATTGCCTTGTTCATAATAATTTTTTTTAATATATTGGTAATTTATCCACCAAATGAGCGTCAGTGAATTTTAGATTGATTAGACCCCTTTCCCTAGGTTAGAAGTGGTCGGGCTGGATTCTTTCAAGTGATGAATCAATAACACTGTTCACACAAACATTTCTTAAGTGTGACAATATATATATATATATATATATATATATATATATATATATATATATATATATATATATATATATATATATATAATGTGAGAAATATGCAATTATTAGGTACCGTAGGCTACTTATACTTATTCTTAATTATCTGCACATTTTACTCACAAACAGAATCTGTTTTATTTTAAACTCGAACTGGATTATATTAAATTTGTTTTCCATTTTTCTTTGTGAGGGAAATATATATATTGGATTACTGTACATGGATTCAATGATAATTTTTTTTCAATTTCAATATTTATTGAAACACACTAAACAAGACAAAACAAAATAACAAAGAATTACAAAACAAATAAAATGTTACAAATATAAAAAACCATGGGCTTTGTGGTTGGGTGAGTTGAAGAAGAGAAAAAAAGAGAAAAAGATACCTAGTCAACTATAGTTTCCCATGTAATAGGCAGGCAGAGAAGAGAAGAGAGAAGTGATGAGGACAAAAAGAAGGGAGAAATGGGGGGAAGGAAGAAAACAGAGGAATAGGTATGCAATATAAAGGTAAGCGAGTCCACCGAAAAATGAAAAAACTAATGAAAAAACAATGCTGGAGCAGAAATCTCGAGTCATATATCTAAATGGAAGAAGAAAATACTGTATGCCCAGTTTTTTATCATAATTAAATGGTTTAATTTTTCCGCTGATCTTATTCTCCATGAGAAAGTGATTTGGAATGAGGTTTATTATTTTAGTACCTATGTAAATTAACTGCCTCCTTATACATTCAATATTAGTGTTATAGGTTACATATTTGTTAGCAGTGGCCCTTAGATTATAATATTTAAGTGTAGAGTTTATAATATATGTAATAACATAATGTGTGAAATAATCTCACTTAAAAGGGAAAATCAATAAGCCTTCTTTGTAGTAATGCTGTTTAAATATGATACGGTACAGGTTTTTTGGGGGTTATAATATTACATAACAAATACTCAATAATTTACAGACATTCTGTTTTTTGTAATTTGTTGAATTATGATTCTTAATACAATGTTAATGATATCTGATAGTGAGTAGGCCTAGCCTTCTATTAACATGTTATAAGAATCACAGTTTAATTGCCAAATTTTTTCAGTTTTTCCCTATTTTATGTGTTTTTTTCAGTAATTTACCATTGTTTTGGGATTTAGTAAATTGTTTTTTGGGGTTTAATGGCATTTATTCTCTCATTTTTCTTAGCTATGTATTCATTTTTTGTTGCTACACATGTCTTCTACTTTTTCTCAGCTGATATCATTTTTTCTACTGGCGAAGGTTACCACGAATTTTGATACTTTATGACACCATTGAATGTTCGATTGACCTTTTTTTAAGATATACATGTACCGTGATATATTGTTTATTGTTTTTGAAGGGACGGATTCAAGGATCCAAAGGTTCAAAGAACCCCACACGTCAACCGAAGTTTATTGTGTTCCCAAGTAGTTTAGTTAGGCAAACCAATTCCTGTGTCCTTTACAAGAACCAGGAGTTTTTCCCTATGCTAACATCCCATTCATCACCTGGTTGCTTGTCGCAATCCAGTGTGATATGCTTGGCAGTCTCTTCAGACTGATTAGTCCTCGTGACTTACGTGAGTTCCATTCCTGGCCTTCTTCGAAGGTCTTTTCGCTGAGGAAGAAGTGGCCAAGTTGCCTCTAGGGCGCCTGGCCACCCTTGACTCAGCCTCTTGACCCACATTTGTGCCTGGAGTTTCACCCATCTCTGGTCTCTTGGGTTTTTCTATTCGTCCCTCCGAAACTTCGCAGGGTCAAAAGCCTCACCTCTCCCAAGAAGTTTTGCCTGAATGGCCGCCCTTCTTTGAGCAGTGGTGAGTTTTGGCCTTTCCACCCTCAAACTCGTGACCTACGTGAGTTCCACTCCTGGCTTTTCTGTAGGTCCTTCCGTTTGAGGAGGGATCGCCAAATCGCCTCCAATGCACCTGGTCATCCTCGACTCAGCCTCTTGGCCTACATTTGTGCCTGGAGTTTAACCCATCTCTGGTCTCTTGGGTTTTTCTTTTTGCCTCTCCGAAAATGCTCTGATGGGGCAGATCCCGTGGGTTTGAAGGCAAGGCAACTTCTGGAGTTGCCTTGGGGTCCCTTTTAGTCGCCTCCTACGACAAACAGGGATACTGTTTGTGAATTCTGGTTTTCAACACATTCTCGAGTACGATGTTCGACTCAGAACTCCCCCAACCCACAGGGGGCTACCGTGATATAAGAATCACACAATATAAATATCTGACACATTTAAAGGTGCGTACAGATATACGCGCCGCGAACATGAGCAATTCACTTTTAATCAGCTGACTATATCTGTATTTTTACAGAAACGGTAAGATACAGATATAAAAAGCTTGGCATCAGCTGATTAAAAGTGATTGCTCATGTAGGTAGGTCCCAAATTCAATAATGGTTGACCGGTTCAGTTGGACTTGAACTGTTGAGAATATAGACTGTTATAGAATGCAGTGAACCTAGATAATATTCACTTCGGTACCATTATTAGTCTCTGTTGTGAATATTTGTAAGAATAAGTATCATTATTTTTAGAAAACTCAGAAATGATTATATATTTTAGAGAATACTTACTATAGATCATTGTAAGTAAATGGCACTATAGAATTTTGTAGTGTAATATTATTACAGTATTTTGTACGTTATGGTTCTGATTTACAGTTGTACAGAATTTCACAACGAAACAAATAATCTCATTACAGTATTATTCTCACTGTAATCATGTGGACAATGGAACCTTGAGATGACAACCATAGTTTCCGCACTTATATTTCACACGTTAACCAAATTAACTAAATTTCTCTCAAAAAAGAATAGAACCAGGATATTAATCGATGTTCCATTTGATGTTCAGCAGTGATATAATATTCCAGTCGTTTCTGTAGTGATTTAGAGCTTTTATGATCATGGATTTCAATTCCATAGCAAAACTCATGTAACTTAGTCCGCTACAATAGAGACTGTTGGCAAGCTGTTAATGTAGTGCATATTGAATTCTGTCAACAGGTTTTTAAAATTTTTCACACAGGATTGATCAGTTGTCACGTTAAAATGCGCAATAATGACTGTCATCAGTCATTTAATATAACTCCTCTTATATTGAATGACTTTTGCAAGACTAATGACATGATTCTTGTTTTTTTCTGCCTGCGTCCCAATTGAATATATGGCTATTTATGTCTCATAATTCACTGTGATTGAGAAATATTGAATAAAACGACTCGACCTCCACAATAGACTGTAGAACTCTCATTATAATAGATTGGTGTAATAGATAAATTAGGACTAGGTACTTATTTATTTGAAAAAATTGTGTTTGAAACATCCCCTCAAAATTCCTTTATCCTTTATTGGTCCTTCATCCTAATTCCTTTATTGGTCTATTGTTGCAAAACTGAAGATTTCACACTCAACACTAAAGCTGCTACAACAGTTGTGGGAAAATGCGTAAACTTGTGGAATTATACATCAAATTGAAAAGAATTTGATAAGCTCATAATCATCATGTATCGTTTCCGTCGATTTTCAAAAAATTATAGAAGTAGAGATAGCAATGAAATTAGAGGCAAAACGTGTTTTACCAAAGATATCTCACCTTCAAGAGCGGATATCTCAAAAACTACAAAATATATTAAAAAAAGTTGTTGAATCAATATAGTGTAAGCTTTAATTTTGTATGAGACAGTCAAGTCTGTAAGATGCACAGTTTTCGAGTTATATGCGAGAAACCCAAAAATGATACCTCTAAACCACCACCACCCCTTTAGCACAATGGGTAGGGGTGGAAACCCATGATAGTAGGTGGTAACCTACTTATTACCCTAGACAGAAAAGTCAAAAGTTGTCTTCAAAAACTTCCCTTCCATACCGTTTTTTCAGCATTCATTGCCTGCACTAAATTAATTTTATACTATAGTGAGGTCCACGTTATAATGGCAGTGTTTGATAAACAATGGTATTGCTATCCTTGTATACCATTCAACAAAGTGGATAGCGCTATCTCTTTCTCGCTTTGCTCTGTTGCCACCTCATCTTTTAACAATGTATAATTAATATTTTATCTTAATTATAAAAATCCATTATGAAATTATTGAAAAATATAAATTCTTTCTTAATAAAATATAATTGATTATTTTAAACGAGAATTAACAGTTAATATTTCATCAATAAACCTGTATCAGCTACCATCTATAGAAGGCATTGAGAAGACAGAGGTTCGGCAACGTTGTTCTGCTATCTTTCTTCACTGCCATTATAACGTGGGCCTCACTATAAATCAGATATACTGGATTAACTTGAATCACAGCTATTCAATATGGGAGGCGGTGATGACAGAGAATTGGCAACTCTGTAGTACTGTTGTGTGAATATTGGGGATGGTTTCTGACCAGAAATTTTAAGAGGGGGACTAATAATAATTATTTATTAATCCATTTTACAGACCTATGTTTTTGAAATTTTAGGCCGAGTGGCTACTTATAATTTCAGCATCTTAAGTTACCAGCTGTATAATAAACACGTCACCCTGTGATCAATTGTGTACTGGTATTAAAACGGTGGTTTGTAGTTGAAGTTAAAACGGTGGTTTGTAGTTGAAGTTAAAACGGTGGTTTGTAGTTGAAGTTAAAACGGTGGTTTGTAGTTGAAGTTAGTGTACCGTAGTTGATTGGTACCAGCTGTAGATAATCGTTCCTTAGAAGACCTATACAAATAATTATTATCACTTCCCTATCATTGAGAAACTGGAAAATTATTATTCATCTCATGAAAGAGAGTTGTTCATATTGCAATCATTAATTACTGAAGAATGACAGACTAAATTGATTTTTTTTTTTGAATTTAGCTTAGCTTATAAAATGGAAGATGGAAAGAATATGGGATTCTGTGTAATTCATCGTACATCGCATATTTCCTGGACCATCTATTGACAATCAACAACCATGAAAACATTGGTATTACTACCAATTGATTGAGAATATATGTTGCAATGTCGGAATAATAAATGCTGCATGACTAAGCACATAGGAAGTCCGTATTGAGATGTAAATGGAAATTATGTAACATAGGTATTCCCAAAGTTTCATGCTGTTCTGTCAAGTAGTTTTCGAGTCTATAGGGAACAAACCAACTAACAAACAGACATTCATTTTTATTTAAAAAAGATTAATTTGTTAAATTTGAATTTTGGCGGGAGCCTCGTGCCTATTTCGAACGGTTGCTATGGTAACCACGGGGGCCATAAAAGGGCGGGAATAGTATCGCCCGCCAAAACTACGCCTTCCAACTAGATGGTGATGTGCTGGGTAGGGGGAGTTTGAGGCGCAAGTTTGGGGTTTGGGGCTGATTTTGGGGTGGCTTTTGGGGGTGAATTGGGCTCTACACGTGCACACAGGCTTTCCTCTATTGAGCATTCTCATCCTTTGTCTGTCTGTTGTGATCTCTTTACATACAGAGACTACTTTTAACAGAGACTTTACAGACAGAGACTTTTAACTTTTTCAAGATACAATTTATTATATGTGAAAATCAAGAATAGATATCACAGTTTCCCGTCATAGAAGATTGTGGTAATGTCAGCTACGTGGAACATCCTACGGGATTCCCCACAGTTCAAGTCATATGCTAACAATAATAAAGTCTCTTATTGAAAGATCTAATTCACGGACTTAATCTCTGTTGTCTCTTTACAAATCTTATAATAACGAACGAATAGTCTCTGCTATTTCAACATCAAACTATGAATACTCATGAATTTTTGTTCTATAAATAGAATTGAAACGACTTTTATTTTCAATATAGATCTTGAAACCAACCAATGAACAAAATGTTTCAAACAAAGAGCAACAACCTTTCTCTATCATTCTCTAGAAACTCCACTAATGACACAAACTCAAAACAAAAATCACTCCAACGAACGGGGTTATAAAACCCATTGCATTGAACTTTACTCAACTGTGGAATCTTTCGCATCTACAAGAGATCAATACCCTTGTTATTGGGTATTCAGTAACTGAAATATATTTAGTCACTTAAATTTGAGCTACACATCACTTATGATAGCGAGAGATGGACGCAAACTATCATTAGAGAAGACAATGCTAGAAGCTTAAACTATTATTGAGAAAACTATTAGTGGATGTAGAAAATGAATAAAGCATCTCGTTTTGTTTTGTTGTCAGATCAACAATAGCGAGACTCACCTCAACATCAGTGCTTTTCCTTCAACAAATGCTGACAGTTTACAGTGAATCCCACTATAGTGAAGTCCACGTTACAATGGCAGTGGAGAAAGATGGGAAAACAACGTTGCTCACTGTCTTGTCAATGCCTTCTTGACGGTAGCTGATACAGGTTTATTAATGTAATATCAATTGTTCATTCTCGTTTAAAATAATCAATTTAAGGAGTTTGATGAAAAAGGGCACTAAGAAACTTAGGCCCTTTTTCTGTCAAAGTGCTTTTGAATTATATTTTTTTATAAGTCTATAAATTTTCATACCTCTATGTCTTTTCTAAACGATATTATATTTTATCAAGCAAGGAATTATTTTTCAATAATTTTATAATGAATTTTCATAATTAAGATGATATATTTAGTTGATGAATTATTAATTCTACATTGTTAAAAGCCGATCTGGCAACAGAGCAAAGCGAGGAAGAGATATCGCTATCGGCTTTGTTGAATGATAGACAAGGATAGCAATACCATTGCTAATCAAACACTGCCATTATAATGTGGACCTCACTATAGAGTAATATTGAAGGTTGTCGGATTTTCTAGACTCTCCCAAATCATTTCTCTTTCTGGCATTGTTTCTCTCCATTTATGTTTTCCTCTCTTTCGTTAATTTCATTATCTTTTGTCTTATCTAACGGCGGCTAATTGGTGTCAAAGAACTAGCTGGTCATTGTCTACTGTGTCTAGTGCCTTGACTTTCTTATCACTTTTCGTGTCTGTAAATAAATTTTTGGTTGTTTGCAAAATCTTATTTGAACAATAGATTCTAGTCATGATTCTACTTTGAATAGTTCTACTACGATGTAATCTTTCCTTAAGTTCTACAAATGCGCGGTATTGTAAAATAAAGCTGGATTCACTCATATCAGTGAGATTGACCGGCACAGTGAGAATATATTTCCATGAATTCTGATAGGAATATTCACACTAAGCACGGCAGAACGAGTATGAATAATTCTATTATAATTTATTGAAATTAGATTACTGTATAATAATTCTTTCAAATATCCAATGAAAGCTTTCAGAACTAAGGATTTCTGCTACTGCAAATATTGATCGAATAACTAAATAGCAGATGGAAATTCGAAAAAATTAAACTGTCCAAACGCTGTGCTCAGACTGATATTATGTCTCTCTATGGAAATTATTAATAACTAATATCCACAGGTATTCTCGATTTCCAAATTGAAGTTTTGAATTTGAATTTCAATTTCAAAAATTGTTATGAAGCAATTCAGTAGATGTCATACCAAACAAGTATTTCACATTTTGCAATCATGAACTTCGTCTATTGAAAAGTTCTTGTATTCTATTCTTCTCTATATAGAAGTTTCTCCTTATATTTCCCAGCAACTGATAGATTATTAGAAATTTTATAAATTAATGGGAAGGAGAATGAATTCTGTCCGCTTTATATTGAAATTCAGTTTTAGAATTCTGATATCTTTATTCTGATTGTAGTTTCAACAGTTCAACACTGATAGAAATTCTTATTGTATCACTTTTTGCTTTTAGAAAAAACGACTAGCAGTCAGATATTTTACAATAAATGAATTAATCACTCACTGGACAACAAGATCTTTCGGCAGTTCCGCCATCTTCTTGGTTGTAACCAACGACTAGCAGTCAGATATTTTACAATAAATGAATTGGTTACAACCAAGAAAATGGCGGAACTGCCGAAAGATCTCGTTGTCCAGTGAGTGATTAATTCATTTATTGTAAAATATCTGACTGCTAGTCGTTTTTTCTAAAAGCAAAAAGTGATTTAATAATAAGCAGTTCGTGATGGAAAACAACATTGAAGAATTCTTATTGTATTGGGACTACAGATAATGGAACAATTTAGTTTTTTTTTGGCCAAATTGATTTTTTTCTTTAAAAAATTTAAAGCTACAACACATAACCTGTATTCTGGCGCAAACCATTTCAAAACTGTCCCAATATCAATGCCACACGGGTTTACATTATTAGTTTTGCGATATTCTTGAAATATTTTATAGAGGTGATAAAACCAATCTCGTTAAGGTTAAGGAAGTTTGAATTTCAATTTGAGTTCAAATTAAAATAATAAATTTAAGTTGAAGTTAAGGTAGCTGAGTTTAAGGTGCGTCGTATTGCGTAGGTATCGTAGGGTCGTATTTATCTCGGGCCACTCCCGTGTTTCGGATGGACACGTTAAGCCGTCGATCCCGGCTGCCTAAAAAGCAGTTGTTAGTCATGTCAGAGGCCCTGAAATTGATCAGCTGCGACCTGAAAACCCTGACACCAGACCTGAGCCAGCCAGGTCACTCGATATTATTATTATTATTATTATTATTATTATTATTTTTTTTTTTTTTTTTTTTTTTTTTAGGTTTTGCTTGACCACCCTTTCCCTGGGCTCCGACCCCAAGGAAGAGTGACAAGCGATTTTTCCAGAGTGAGTGCTCCACATGTCCATGTGGTAAACAATCATACTGGGTCCGTTACCATTAAATCGTTTGCTCTGAGTAGACGTAATGAACCAAGAATGACAGCCTTCTGCATCCGACCTGCAAGCACAGCAGCAGGTCTCTCACAGGCTGGAATCGTTCTAAGGTTGGCCAAAAATGAAGGTCTCATGCCTCCCAGTACACCTACAATCAACACCACCATTTTCACAGAGTAGCCTGGGTTTAGCCTGCGCAGCTCCATTAGTAGGTCATGATATTTCGTCTGTTTTTCCTCCTCTTTGGTGACAATGTTCCCCTCAGCTGGTGCTGAAAACTCAATGACATACATTGTCTTCGAAGTGATGTCAAGGAGGACAACATCAGGCTTTGTGGCTCTTAAAAGCCTGGTGGTAGAGAATGAGTAATTCCAATAAATTCGGCACCTCTCATTCCCCACAACAGATTCAATCTCCCCTGGGGCATAAGGCAGCACTGGTGTTTTGTCGATACCATATGAGTGTCTAAGATGGTAATAGAGAACTCGCAGAGCAGCATTATGTCGATGGATGTAGCCTGCAGTTGCATGCACAGAACAAGAAGACAGGATGTGCATGATCGTCTCTGGTGCTCTATGACACACCCTGCAACTGATATCAGGAACATCCATGTGCATTACTCTGCTGCGGTATGACAATGTGTTGATGACACCATCTTGACATGCCAGTATGAAACCCTCAGTCTCAGATTTCAGGGCTGCTGACTTCAGAAAAGCAAAAGTCAGTGGCTTGGACAAGCCTTGCTCCTCAACATGCCTGTAGAAAACACCATGCAAGGACTTGTGCTTATGTTGCTGCAACAGGAGTCTGGACTCAGCAGTCTTTATTCTAGCTTATTATTATTATTATTATTATTATTGCGTAGGTCGCAATAAGTTATAGTAACAAGTTATCTTTGAGATAAGAGACAGTCAGCTGAGTTAAGCAATGTAAAAGAGCATGTAAGATTCATTTAGAACTGATGTTATTTATATGCTATGCTGACAGTCTACTCACTATCTATAGGAGAGAATTGACCCATTTAGGAGAGCGGTGCACGCTTAAATTCGGCGCGATTTGACCTACATTCTGGATTACCTTGACAGTCAGCTGAGAACAGGATTGACCAACTCAATCACTATTCTAACATACTGCTTTCCAACCCCTTAGCACTCATTCACTTTTACTTTATTATATTTACTTCTATCACTTATCTCACTAATTCATTTACTAAGATTTACTTCTATTTATTTATCTCACTTTTTCGACGCGCAGTTGAAGAAGGAATATTCCAGCCAAATCTCATCGAATTCTATCAACGCGTTTGGCCGTAATCGCGTAACATACATACAGACAGACAAAAGGAAATCCGAGTTAAAACATAGACCTCACTACGTTCGGTCAGTTAATTTATCTCACTTCTTCTTGTTCTTTTTCTTCTACTTCCCGCTTCTTCTTCTTCTTCTTCTTCTTCTTCTTCTTCTTCCTCTCGCTTCTTCTTTTTCTTCTCCTACACTACATCTACATTATCTTTTTCTTTTCCATACGCTTCCTGCTGTTTCACTGATTTTCTCTGTCTACTTGTAATTTTTTCTTCATCTTTTTCATTTTCTCTATCTTCTTCTCCTTCTCATTTAGCGAAATGCTATTTACTGTGAATATTATGATCTGCTCCATTCCTCATCCTTCTCTCACTACTTTATATACCTTTATTCCTTCTCCATCTCTCTCATTCTTGTTATCCTACTTCTCCCCCTCCTCCTCCTTCTTCTTTACCACCTTGTTCTAATTACTCTCTTCCTGCACGACATCTCTTTCCCATTCTTTTTCTCCTGCTTCTTTGTTTATTCCTTACATTTTCTTTTCTCCTTCCTCTTTCTTTCCTCATCTTGCCCCTCTTTTCTCTTTTATCTGTCCTCTCCCACTCTTCTCTTTGTCAGTTACCTTCTAGTTAGTCAAGTAATTTTCCTATCCTATTAGTCTTCTCCTTCTTCTTCTTCTTCTTCTTCTTCTCTTCTTCTCTTCTTCTTCTTCTCTTCTTCTTTTCTTCTTCTTCTTCTTCTTCTTCTTCTTCTTCTTCTTCTTCTTCTTCTTCTTCTTCTTCTTCTTCTTCTTCTTCTTCTTCTTCTTCTTCTTCTTCTTCTTCTTCTTCTTCTTCTTCTTCTTCTTCTTCTTCTTCTTCTTCTTCTTCTTCTTCTTCTTCTTCTTCTTCTTCTTCTTCTTCTTCTTCTTCTTCTTCTTCTTCTTCTTCTTCTTCTTCTTCTTCTTCTTCTCTCTTCTTCTTCTTCTTCTTCTTCTCTTCTTCTCTTCTTCTTCTTCTTCTTCTTCTTCTTCTTCTTCTTCTTCTTCTTCTTCTTCTTCTTCTTCTTCTCTTCTTCTTCTTCTTCTTCTTCTTCTTCTTCTTCTTCTTCTCTTCTTCTTCTTCTTCTTCTTCTTCTTCTTCTCTTCTTCTTCTTCTTCTTCTTTCTTCTCTTCTTCTTCTTCTTCTTCTTCTTCTTCTCTTCTTCTTCTTCTTCTTCTTCTTCTTCTTCTTCTTCTTCTTCTTCTCTTCTTCTTCTTCTTCTTCTTCTTCTTCTCTTCTCTTCTTCTTCTTCTTCTTCTTCTTCTTCTTCTTCTTCTTCTTCTTCTTCTTCTCTTCTTCTTCTTCTTCTTCTTCTTCTTCTTCTTCTTCTTCTTCCTTCTTCTTCTTCTTCTTCTTCTTCTTCTCTTCTTCTTCTTCTTCTTCTTCTTCTTCTTCTTCTTCTTCTTCTTCTTCTTCTTCTTCTTCTTCTTCTTCTCTTCTTCTTCTTCTTCTTCTTCTTTTTCTTCTTCTTCTTCTTCTTCTTTTCTTCTTCTTCTTCTTCTTCTTCTTCTTCTTCTTCTCTTCTTCTTCCTCTTCCTCTTCTCCTCCTGTCTTCTCCTTATTCTTCTCCTGACCTCTTCTTATTCTTCTCCTGACATCTTCTTCTTCTTCTTATCCTGCTTATTCTTGTGACGACAATCTAACATACTCGAGCTACTAGGAAAATGTGTTTTAAATGATCTGCATCTCCTCTACACTGAGACTTACTTAATACTGTCAGCACTAGTTTGAATGCTAGAGCATAAATAATGTAATATGTTGTTATATTCACAAACAATGCTGAAAGTTTGAAAATGATCTTGTTATAGATCAAGGATTTGAACCAGGCTTGATTGCCTTTTAAATGCACGAGCTGAAGGGAAAAAACCTTGATTGATTTTTTGTAATCTATAAGTGCCGGTTGCACAAAAGCCGGTTAAATTTCAATCGTGATTAATTCTACGAGGATCAATCAGAGAAGCCATCTTATCAAAAAGGTCTTCTCTGATTGGTTCTTGTGAAATTAATCACGGTTAAAATTGAAACCTAATTATTCTATTCACGGTAAAACCTGAAACTGGTATTTCATGTTTTGGAGACGAGGGTTTAAGACCTGATTATTATTTTATTTCCTGGAAAGAAAAACGAAAGTATTCCAAGGCTGATGTTGGTGTCGGTCCATACGATTAAATGAATGAACGGTTAAAATTTAACCGGCTTTTGTGCAACCGGGCCTAAGAGTTTGAAGTAACTGTATGCTAATATTGTGTCTCTTTTTGCTATGTATTCATTCTACAGAGTGAGTCATATGTATGGGAACCCTTCAATAAATTGGAGACTGTTGTGGATATAAAATATAACTCTCAGGATAAGCTAAAGGTCAAATACTCTACTTTTTCACGTACAACTGAATTTCAACCCCTCATAAGGGAATGACTTAGGGGTTGTAACTCGAATATTTTAAACGTAAACACCCATTGTGTGGTACATCATTATAAAGGTCTTCTTGAAACAAGAAAGATGGCATTGACAAAAATTTTCTATGATGCTTGTATCCAAAATGGCGGCTGATTGAAGTTTTAGTTTTTAAATAAATGAGGGGTTGTAACTCAAATATTTCGAACGTAAACACCCATTGTGTGATACATAATTTTAAATGCCTTCTTAGAACTGGGTAGATGATACCAATAAATATGTTCTATGATACTTTTATTCAGAATGGCGGCTGATTAAAGTTTGAGTTTTTAAAGGAATAATTGGTAAATCAGCCGTCATTTTGGATAGAAGGATCATAGAGAATTTTTATTGATGTCATCTTTCTAGTTTTGAGAATGACTTTAAAATGATCTACTTTAAAATGTAAATGGGTGTTTACATTTAAAATATTCGAGTTGCAACCTCCTAAGTCACTCCCTTATGAGTGGTTTAAATTCAGTTGTACGTCAAAAGGTAGAGTATTTGACCAATATCTTATCCAGAAAGTTGCAGTATTAACTTATACCTACAACTCAGTCTCCAATTTATTGAAGGGTTCCCATACATATGACTCACTCTGTATATAATGCTATATTGAATGGTATAAGTATATACAGTATATCTTTATATTACTTATAACATCTACACAATTGCAATATTAGCAATTATATACAACTAGCTGTCAGGCTCGCTTCGCTCGCCATATCCGTCTAGCCAAGGGGCTCCGCCCCCTGGACCCCCGACTGGATCGCCCAAAAGTGAGATCAGCAGGCTCGCTTCGCTCGCCTGCATTTCTCATTTGAGCATTTTTATCATATGTTAGGACGATTCAGTCGGGGGTCCAGACTAAACGTCTGGCTAAACGGATATGGCGAGCGAAGCGAGCTGACGGCTAGTAATATAATATTCCCTGGAAAGAAAAACGAAAGTATTCCAAGGCTGATGTTGGTGTCGGTCCATACGATTAAATGAATGAACGGTTAAAATTTAACCGGCTTTTGTGCAACCGGGCCTAAGAGTTTGAAGTAACTGTATATGCTAATATTGTGTCTCTTTTTGCTATGCATTCATTCTACAGAGTGAGTCATATGTATGGGAACCCTTCAATAAATTGGAGACTGTTGTGGATATAAAAATATAACTCTCAGGATAAGCTAAAGGTCAAATACTCTACTTTTTCACGTACAACTGAATTTCAACCCCTCATAAGGGAATGACTTAGGGGTTGTAACTCGAATATTTTAAACGTAAACACCCATTGTGTGGTACATCATTATAAAGGTCTTCTTGAAACAAGAAAGATGGCATTGTCAAATTTTTCTATGATGCTTGTATCCAAATGGCGGCTGATTGAAGTTTTAGTTTTTAAATAAATGAGGGGTTGTAACTCAAATATTTCGAACGTAAACACCCATTGTGTGATACATAATTTTAAATGCCTTCTTAGAACTGGGTAGATGATACCAATAAAAATGTTCTATGATACTTTTATTCAGAATGGCGGCTGATTAAAGTTTGAGTTTTTAAAGGAATAATTGGTAAATCAGCCTTCATTTTGGATAGAAGGATCATAGAGAATTTTTATTGATGTCATCTTTCTAGTTTTGAGAATGACTTTAAAATGATCTACTTTAAAATGTAAATGGGTGTTTACATTTAAAATATTCGAGTTGCAACCTCCTAAGTCACTCCCTTATGAGGGGTTTAAATTCAGTTGTACGTCAAAAGGTAGAGTATTTGACCAATATCTTATCCAGAAAGTTGCAGTATTAACTTATACCTACAACAGTCTCCAATTTATTGAAGGCTTCCCATACATATGACTTACTCTGTATATAATGCTATATTGAATGGTATAAGTATATACAGTATATCTTTATATTACTTATAACATCTACACAATTGCAATATTAGCAATAGTGCTTTGCTTCGCTCGCCATATCCGTCTAGCCAGGGGGCTCCGCCCCCTGGACCCCCGACTGGATCGCCCAAAAGTGAGATCAGCAGGCTCGCTTCGCTCGCCTGCATTTTTCATTTGAGCATTTTTATCATATGTTAGGACGATTCAGTCGGGGGTCCAGACTAAACGTCTGGCTAAACGGATATGGCGAGCGAAGCGAGCCTGACGGCTAGTAATATAATATTCCCAGGGATAGCTCTGATTAAAGTAGCAGTGCCCAATCAATTTTTCCACGATAAATGCATTCCAATCTTCAACTTGGTGCCAACCTAACAAAGTCAACTCAACTTAATGCCAACCTGACAAAATTATTAATCTAGTTACCAGTTAACAACTGTTTCGAAGAGGTACTCTCTCTAGATTATAGTTCTATATTAACATATTATTGTATGGACATTTCTCAATTATAAATTAAGAGAATAAGAAGAACATACATGCTAAAAGACGAACTTTCAACCCTTAAAAACCACCCTTAGAGTTAAAATATTGCCAAAAGATTTCTTAGTGCGCCTCTAAAGGGCCAACTGAACATACCTACCAAATTTTAACGTTTTTGGTCCGGTAGATTTTTAGTTCTGCGAGTGAGTGAGTGAGTGAGTGTGTCAGTCGGTCAGTCAGTCAGTCAGTGAGTGAATGCCATTTCGCTTATATATATATATATATATATATATATATATATATATATATATATATATATATATATATAGATTTATAGCCTTCTATGATGCTATATAATATAGAATGGTATATGTTGCATTATGTATAGCCTATGCCAGTGATACTCAATGACTAGCTTGTCACCAACATAAGTTTTGGTAATTTTTGTGGGTCACATTATAAGTGAAATCGCAATAAACTGTTAATAATGTGAACTTGAACAAATATTCTGTACAGCTTGAACATTTCTCCACAGTCGGTTCACTGATAAGAGAGAGTAATTACTTTTTCCTGCTCGTGACGTCAGATAAGCTTTGTGATGTCACTCTATGGCTAAGGTGTCAATAAAGTAGCTCACACGTGATTGGTCGAAATGTTACATGCTTCAAATCGTCTACAGTGAGATTAATTTAGGCTGTCAGAATTGGTCGAGTTTAAATCAATGCTGTCATAAATACAAGGAATGATGTCAGTTAAAAGTGAACCTCACCACCACTATATTATTTCATATAAACATAATAATAGTCAACAAGGTGCTTCGTAGATAACTGGCTAATTTTAATTATATCTTATTGTCAATGAACTTGATGAAGAAAGAATAATAATTCGATCGTGGCGTAATTGAATGTAGAGATAAACCGGTGTTTTATTGTTTATCTGTAATGACCTCTGAACTATTTTTGCGATGTATGTTAAACTTCAATAATATTATATTGTTCACCTAGATCTTAAAATCGTAATGTCATTTACTCATGGAGGTCCTTATTTGAGCTGATGGATTTTGTAGGTTCCCAAATCAGACAAAGACTTATCGATATAAAATTAGTAGGCTAATCAATCAAGATTAACGACTTAGTAAGGATGCATAAATGTACATAAAATGTTTTTGTTTAACTATTTTAAAGTTTTAAAAAATAAAGGCTACTTCAAGATTTTTATATTGTTTTTATTAATTTGATAAAAAAGTAGCCCATGTGAGTGAATGTTTTTATAAAATTACATTATGTACAGATAGATAGATAAATAAATGCCTTTTTATTTACACTTTACATTACAAAAGTGATGGCGAAATTGAGGCAATAAGAGCCCCCTCTTTCACTCAACCCACAATCATTACATTGATAGAATTAATATAAATCTATACATTCAATCAATATTCAATTATATTAATAAATACTCTTAATAAAAACCATTTATGAATTGGTAGAATATTGAATTGTTTTATTATTTACTAGCCGTCAGGCTCGCTACGCTTGCCATATCCGTCCAGCCAGGAGGCTCCACCCCCTGGACCCCCGACTGGATCGTCCAAAAATTAGATCAGCGGGCTCGCTTCGCTCGCCTGCATTTTTCATTTGATCATGCTTTATTCCATCAGAAAGTCAAAGTAGGTACTGAGAAAACGCAGAAAAGCTGAGAAAAACGCTGATTTTGGGCGTATCTTTGATGAAATATTAAAGTCACCTCATCACAAAATTTTTAGACCCTAGCTAAACCTCTGTACCAAATTTGAACATTTTCTGTCTATTACTTGATGAAAGAACTGAGAAAACGCAAAAAACCGCTAATTTTGGGCTCATCTTTGGCGTTATTTCAAATTCTTTCTAACACAACATTATTACACCCCAGCTGAGCTTCTGTAGTAAGTTTGAAAAATTTATGTTCATTTGTTCTCGATAAAGCTGAGGAAAAGCAAAAAACGCTGGAAAAACGCTAATTTTGGGCGTATCTTTGGCGTTATTGCAAATTCCTTCCAACACAAAATTATTATGCCCTAGCTGAGCTTCTGTACTAAATTTGAACATTTTCTGTTCATTTGTTCTCGATAAAGCTGAGAAAACGCTGGAAAACGCAGATTTTGGGCGTATCCTTGGAATTTTTCCAAATCCGTTCTTAGTTCGCCTCTAAAGGCCAACTGAACATACCTACCAAATTTGAACGTTTTTGGTCCGGTAGATTTTTAGTTCTGCGAGTCAGTCAGTCAGTGAGTGCCATTTCGCTCTTATATATATATATTGTAACATATTTAAATCTGGGTAGATAAAAAGCCCTAACAGAAATAGTAATAGGTCTAAAAATAAAGTAATTGGCTAATATCGCCAAGCAGATAATAATCAAGATAAGATAGCATCAGCTTGTTCTGGCTAAATGGCACAAGAACTTAAAAAGGATTTGAAGGAAGTTTATTACTCATAAATAGATTATTTATAAAATATTTGAAGATTGAGGTTATGTAGAAGTATTCACGGATCGGTGACCTAGAGATCGATCAAACCGAAGAACGTAGAATCTGACCAAAACCCCTTGGCAGAGCTTTATTGCATTCGGATGGTGTGCAATGTGAAAAAACACCCGTCCACGTGGCTAATTATTAGGTAGCATGGAATTAATATTAATATATAGAATATTAACTAGCATGCAAAGAGCATAAATAAAAAACCAAATAAAAATAATTTAATGTATTCAGGAAATAAGAGTTACCAGGCGCATGAATACCTAATAAAATTTGCATGCACCAATAGTAAAACGGCAGTTAATAGGCGGCAACTGTAGGCCAATTCAAAAATATTTATATATATTTATATAATTGTAGTAGATTTGTGTAAAAATTTGTGTAATCTATGTTATCAATATGGCTCGAATGCAAAGAAATTATTAATCATATAATCTAAGCAATATTTTAGCATTTTTTGTAAGATCTATTTGAATTTAATGGCGGAGGATTGAGATATTTAAATTTTATGCTAATTTGAAAGTCGGAAAGAGGATCTGTAAAACTTGAGAAGGAAGAACCAGACTCGCCAGCCAGATGCCACCATAAGAGGACCCCAAATATTTTAGAGCGAAGTACCTTATTAATAATTTTGTAAAAATTAAAGTTAAAGTAAATTATTAAATTTCTTAAAAGACTTCGTGATGCTATTGTGAAGCAGAAGTCATTTTTCATTTTAATTAAATTTATAACCCCTTGGAGGAGACGATTCCGGCTACCATATTCCCGGACCGCATGGAGTTGGATCGACATCGGCGGCTTACAAGAAGATTTTCGACACGTGAGTGATTAAATTTGAATTTAGTGATGGGCGCCCTAGTGCTTCGAATAATCTGATGATCAAAGCTAGCTCGCCGAAAGGGTTATTATAAATTGAGAAATTAATAAGAGTAATACTTGCGCAAGTAAAAATTAGTATTAAAGGTATTTAATTGAAAGAAAAATATATAGATCAATATTTTAGAAATTCTATTAAATCAAAGAAGTACGAAATCTAGGCTATTAAAACATATGCATATAATATTTAATTTTTTGCAATACAATTGCGATAATTTATCATAGTTCTAATTCACTAGATGAATGGCTCTACCTATTCCGTCAGGTGCCGAATCTTGCACCCTGAGATAAAAATATATATTCGATACAAATAATCTACTAAGTACTAGAGATTTTAATATATATATATATTTGGATTATTAGTGGCTAATTTATCAAGCTGATCTTAGAGCACATATTTTTGATTGAATTATCCAAGCAGACAAGTATTAGCAAGTACATGTCACAGCTACATGCCAAAGAATGCATATGATTTCAAGATAAAGGCACATGGTAATGATTCGTGCCACAAATCTAGAATATAAAGTTTAGTCTGTGATATTTTTATTGATTTCAAATATTGTTCTATTTTTTATATTATATTTTTTATCGCTCTATATATATTTTTGCCTCGATTGATCTTTGCATTATTTGTGTAATATATGTGTGAAATTTTCATGGTGTGCAATTTATTTTATATTCCTCATCTCTATAGTATAAGTATCATTTATATATTTATTTATTATTTATTGAATTACAAGAGTTATTGGAGAAGCCCATATCTAGGCCTATCAAGATTTTTTAAGACTGAATACTATTAGAAAACCACGACCTAATTATATTAAATCTCATGCTTTACCGACTGATGCCAAGCAGGAGGCTAATCGTTATTTAAATATAAAGAATAACGTGACAGAAAGACATGTCGCCCAACGTGATAGGCCACGGATACGGCAGAAAGACATGTCGTACCAACGTGGGACTGATGATGAGAGCCAAGCTCATTGAATAATTATTTGAAATTAGGTCAATAACCATAGTGAAAATTATAGATAACTTATACGAGTTGTGAGGAAAACTGGCGAAGGAAAATTTGTATTACTTTTTGGGGAATCAATAGCTTTAAATAAAGAAAATTATATGTTTTAAAGAAAATTTTATATTATTAGTACTGTAGAAAATAGATTTTATAGAGAGAGCTATTATATTTTATGGGCCTAAACTGCTAGTCAGAAATCAATGAATAGTATTATTATATTATAAGAGCTTAAGTAATAAATAGGTTACCTGGCTTGTAATGTCCATAGGCCTATCCTCATTTGTGTCCTTATTAATGCCTTGTTGGCCAAAACTTTCACTTTTTTAACAAACACTTGACACTTAATCCATTTTTAAAATATGAGTCTCTTTTCGTCCACGCAAAGTAAGGTAGCAGACACACTGCAGACGGCGATAGTAGCGGAGATCGACGCTGAGGGGGGCGCGATGGAGTCCAACGCCCAGATATCTTCAATCACCGCCAAGAATCCTGTGAACAGTAATAAACCGTTAAATGTCTCCCAAGAAGCAATAAGGAGGGTTATAGTAGAGGGGATGATCAAGTCATTTTCTAATAGTTTAGAAAAAACAATGACCACAGTAATGAAGAACTTAAAGGCGGAAATGAAGGAAATGCGGGAATCACTGAAGGATACATCGGTAAGAATGGATAAGGAGACTGCGGAAAGAATAGATAACCTACCAGCACAAAACACTTCACAAATTCATGAAATAGCTACAAACAGGAACAATAGTCACTTATTTCCATAAATAAACAACAGAATAGTAAATCTACACAAATAGCTCACCTAAATTCTGATATAAATCAAAACAAAGTACAACTTAATTCATTGGAGACAGCCGTTGGAGAACAGCAATTATTTTCATCTGAATTAAATGCCGAAGTAGTAGATAATGAAACAGAAGCTTCTAGTCATTGGAAACAGGCCCAAGAGAAGTTGGTACAACTTGAACTTATTCCATAAATAAACAACAGAATAGTAAATCTACACAAATAGCTCACCTAAATTCTGATATAAATCAAAACAAAGTACAACTTAATTCATTGGAGACAGCCGTTGGAGAACAGCAATTATTTTCATCTGAATTAAATGCCGAAGTAGTAGATAATGAAACAGAAGCTTCTAGTCATTGGAAACAGGCCCAAGAGAAGTTGGTACAACTTGAAAGTCAAATACATCAATTTCCGCACGAGAATATAGAGCCTATTCCCATAGCAACGTTTGATTCACTACACAGTTTCAATGAATTAGGCCGTTTTGACAATACAGACCGCTATCTCCAACCTAAAGAATTTATAGATCAGATAAAACTAGTTCAATCATTAACACCCACCTCTTGGAATTTTTGGCGTCTTCGTTTGACTAGTTTATTGATTGGCGAACCCCTGATGTTCTTTCGGAGTAGAGTCCATGAATTTACATCATTGGATGAGTTTGTAGCTGTCTTCCTGGAACAGTATTGGAGCAGAAGTAAACAGTTGGACGTGCTAGCGGACATCATATCATGCGATTTCAACCCTAACTTAGACGGTGCATGTACCACTTTCGTCACTGCCATACAGTTTAAAAATTCTCAATTGAGCGAGCCCATTATGAATCGGCATTAGCAAGTATTATTTTAAAGAAGCTACCGTATCAAGTTAGAATGGCACTCGCCACACAACCCATTACTGATTGTAAGCAGCTGATAAATCATTTATATGGCATACAGTCTGTGATGGCAATATCAAACCACCGTTCAGACCAGAGATACGCACCAAATCAACATAACTCAAAATTAATCAGTATAACAGCCAAAATATGAATCAGTACCATATGATTGCTCACGATCTACCCCTCAATTTAAACGCCGCTATAATCATAATCAAAATAACAGCTGGAATAATAGAAGTTTTCAGAATCGTCAAACAAACCATTATCCACAGCAACCTATGAAAGAAAGTATTATTATGGCCGTGATCGATTAAACACAAATAATAATCACACTCAGAACAATTACAACAGAAATTATAAACCGCCACCTCAACAAGTAAGCACAAATTATACATTAGCACATGCAATAGGATTGAATCAACAAAAAACCCAGAACCCAGTACCCAACGACCCGCTACCAGATATACAGAAAACTACAGCTAATAAACCAGGACTATATGATACCCCCGATATAACAAGCACAAGCTCAAATGAAACAAACCAGAAAAGCAGGATATTTCAACGTCATACACCACATTCAGAATGATTTACCGGAGACTTTGTTACAAGAAACACAAGATAACCCACCACCAGACACACAGGATCCCATACAAGACAGCCTATCACAAAAAACCGCCGCCCAACATGCAATTAAAGCCAGCCGCAAGCATCAGCCTCTATTAAGTTTCCTGTTCCCCACCGAAGAGCAACCTGCCACCGAAGAATCATGCATCGCAAGGCCCGGAGACGGAAGCGCCCGAGGACACCCACCGACATCAGGACGAGGAGAACGGACTACATGACCGAAAAAGAACATGCACCGCAAGGCCCGGAGGCGGAAGAAGCGACGAAGGAGGAACCACGCGCGCGCATACCGGCCGCATGCACGCTTCAAGGGGCAAAGAGAACACCGGACCGACACCGTGGAAGACAGGAGCGGACCGACGGCGTGCATCCGCGGCACATACGTTTTAAGAGAGCCAATCAGCGATGTGACAGGCAAAATGGATCGAATGAATGGATTAAAACTGGAGGTACAGATAGGACTATTACGGATTCATGCATGGGCAACAACAAAGTGGACTACTTATTGAGACTGATGAAGGAAAAACGGTGTCTAGGAAGAGTGAAAGAATTAAAAAGTAATATAAAGAAAATGAAAGTACCTGGATATTATGCTATTAAAGAGATGATAAATGTTTTGTTATGGTGTTTAATATTTGTTATGATGGCTGTGATATTAATAAAATACTGTGTTGTGGATAAGAGGAAAAATATTGTATTGTTGTTATTAAATGAATCTATGATTGATAATTGGAAATTTAATATTATAAAAATGTTTATTGTTGTAAGCCTATTGAGTTATAATGAGCCGAGATCAAGAATATTAAATGAACATAAGAGGAAAGATGAATTAAAATTACATGATGATTGGAATAAGAATGGATTAAAAGGAATTATCATAAATGAAGCTTGGAATTATTTGAAAGGATACACGAGATACCAGGGCTTTAAATTCATGAAGATAAATTATCAATTAGGACAGCCTCACCAACGGATAGCAGATAACCTAACGGCCTACAACAACATCTACAGATAGAATGCAAGAAGATGCAAGTAAATCACAACATTTCTACATGAAATATCATCAAATTTGAAATAAATATGATAAGAAATCAATGAAAACATTATTATCAAACCGATTACTAACCTTCCTTAATAATTTAATATTGGTATAGGACCTCGTGGCAACAATCCAATGTTTAATTCCTTCCAGCCGTTAGAAGCCTGCAATAAGGAAAAGAACAATTTTTAAATATGTAATTAAATTATATACATCAGATAAAAAAGGACACAAGCGGGGATAATAAAATTAAAATTTGTTAATTACCTTTTTAAGAGAAAAAATTGAGCAGTTAGGTTAGTTATGAAAGTCGATAGCAAATTCTGCTGTAACATGTAACACTATGAATTGTAGAACAGCGAACAGCTGACCAAAGCCACCCAAATCAAATGAATGTAATATCTGTTGAACATATGTTTATAAAAAGAAGTACTGTACCCAAAGAGTTATTTATTATTGTTATTTATTATATTTATTAATGTCGATATATTTATTTATATGTTTTTATATTTATTACTTTTAATTATGCCACGTTTGTTACCTGAAAAGATTTAAAGTGAATACCAGTTACCAAAACCAAAGAGCCATTAGCAAAAGAAAGTATTGTACCTGATGTATAGAAAATTATTTATATTAAGACCTAAGAAATACTATAAGATATAAGCCCAGAAGTTTATGAATCGAAATTATTGTCTAAAAGGAATCATTTATGAGAATTATGAAATGTGTGTAGTTAAGTTGGCAGCCCTGCAAGCGGCGAATTCAAAAATTACTGTGTTGTAAATGGTGTCAGGAGGAGTACGTTTAGAAGTTTATATTTATGATATTTTTATGTGTGTTGAAGAGGAGAATTTGTTATTGTTTTTGATAAAGGTATAAAGGAGATGCAGCAAATATGTCTGCGAAATGTGATAGAAGTAGGAGAGTATAATTTATAAATAAAGTATAGTGTATATCAATGTATTGAAGGGTGGGTTTTCATTAAAAACATTGTGATTCTCAAATATTTTGAATTCAAACCCAGGGGCGCGTGTAACATATTTAAATCTGGGTAGATAAAAAGCCCTAACAGAAATAGTAATAGGTCTAAAAATAAAGTAATTGGCTAATATCGCCAAGCAGATAATAATCAAGATAAGATAGCATCAGCTTGTTCTGGCTAAATGGTACAAGAACCTAAAAGGATTTGAAGGAAGTTTATTACTCATAAATAGATTATTTATAAAATATTTGAAGATTGAGGTTATGTAGAAGTATTCACGGATCGGTGACCTAGAGATCGATCAAACCGAAGAACGTAGAATCTGACCAAAACCCCTTGGCAGAGCTTTATTGCATTCGGATGGTGTGCAATGTGAAAAAACACCCGTCCACGTGGCTAATTATTAGGTAGCATGGAATTAATATAATATATAGAATATTAACTAGCATGCAAAGAGCATAAATAAAAAACCAAATAAAAATAATTTAATGTATTCAGGAAATAAGAGTTACCAGGCGCATGAATACCTAATAAAATTTGCATGCACCAATAGTAAAACGGCAGTTAATAGGCGGCAACTGTAGGCCAATTCAAAAATATTTATATATATTTATATAATTGTAGTAGATTTTGTGTAAAAATTTGTGTAATCTATGTTATCAATATGGCTCGAATGCAAAGAAATTATTAATCATATAATCTAAGCAATATTTTGGCATTATTTGCAAGATCTATTTGAATTTAATGGCGGAAGATTGAGATATTTAAATTTTATGCTAATTTGAAAGTCGGAAAGAGGATCTGTAAAACTTGAGAAGGAAGAACCAGACTCGCCAGCCAGATGCCACCATAAGAGGACCCCAAATATTTTAGAGCGAAGTACCTTATTAATAATTTTGTAAAAATTAAAGTTAAAGTAAATTATTAAATTTCTTAAAAGACTTCGTGATGCTATTGTGAAGCAGAAGTCATTTTTCATTTTAATTAAATTTATAACCCCCTGGAGGAGACGATTCCGGCTACCATATTCCCGGACCGCATGGAGTTGGATCGACATCGGCGGCTTACAAGAAGATTTTCGACACGTGAGTGATTAAATTTGAATTTAGTGATGGGCGCCCTAGTGCTTCGAATTAATCTGATGATCAAAGCTAGCTCGCCGAAAGGGTTATTATAAATTGAGAAATTAATAAGAGTAATACTTGCGCAAGTAAAAATTAGTATTAAAGGTATTTAATTGAAAGAAAAATAAATTGTCACTTGTTGAAGTTTTGTTCCAATAAGTCGACAGTATTTTGCAGTAGTAATTAAGAGTGTGCACGCTTTTTTAATTTATTGCGTTTTGAGCAGTTTTTGCGAGTTGAATAACTGCTACTTCAAATATTTGGTAGCCTCCAATTTTGTGAGGTGAAAAATGTCGAGGTAATTTATCTTTATTACTTAAATTTCCTCTGATATTTATGAAACTATTTAGAGACATTATGATAGTGTATTGAAGTTTTAGAAGCTATTTCAAATCCAGATATGCAGAGAGTTTATTCAGAAGCTGAATATTCATTTTTAAATCTATTATGGTACTCTATTTTCTTTTAAGAATTTTTAGAAATGAAGAGGTTTTTAGACTAGATTTATCTGGAGGATTGAGGATGTTTAATGTAACCTATTATTTCTCCTTAATCAAGATCAACGCATCAATATTATGTTGCTATTCATTAATATTAATCAATCTTGGACTGTAGAGAACTAAGTGAAATATATTTTATCAATGGATAGTCAAAAGTTAAATAACGTTATATAATTATTGCTTGAAAATGTGCAATACCAGCACGAAACGGACGTCGCCACATCAAAGAATGTGAGTGTTTTTTCACTTTAAAGTTTTACAAAATTTAATAGTAATATAATTATTGACTATATAATTATTATTATTAACATCAAGATTAATGCTATTAAATATGATTACCATTTGTATAAATCAATTTATGGTTATTCACATTCAGATACCAATTGAATGATTAATTAAGGTTGGAAATAATATAATGTGATGTTCATTATCCAATATCTTACAAAAAATGTTTTATCCAGCATTAACTTACATTTACATTTCTAAAAGGATGATATCTTGAAAATATAGATGAAGAGTATTATCTTCTAAATTATTAATAAAAACACTACCCATAAAAACTTGTAGTACCCTTTTATTAAAACATGTTAACGACTAGTTTCGACCATTGGCCATTTTCAACTACAAAATTATTTATGTTCATCATGAATCCAATAGATCTCATGTCTTTGAAAATCAGAAATTGAAGAGTACCTAATAAATTTAATCTTCAATTATATCACACATTGCAATTGATTGCAATATACAAATAATTCATTATATTCTCAATTATCATCACAATAGGAACAAAATATCAATGCTCAATAATTATATTGGTAACTTTATTCAACTTTTGAATCCATTGATGAAAAATATTTCACTTAGTTATCTAAAGTCCTAGATTTATGAACTATCAATCAAAATTCAATATAAACTTTTCAACAGCAACTGAATAACTATCAACCTAAACGCAACCAAAATTTATTCAACTAATTCAATTATCATTTTATTCATTTGTCATTTTTGTACCAGATTCAAATCTCATTCAGTATTCAACCCCTTTAATAGAATGAAATTTTCAGAGAACTAAACTGAATGGATTATAATGATGATAATGGCATAATTTATTGATGAATGGCATAAGTCTTCTAGTATACTTATTTATAATCTAAGAATCTTTTTTTGCTAAAAATGTATGTAACAGATTTTTAACATTCGGCCCCTGCGCTCAGGTTTTTCTATCTTGCAGGGACCCTACTTATATATTATTATAATACCTTCTGTATATCTAACTATTAAGTAATGTATTTTATACTTCAAGTTTTAAACTTTGTAACTATCATTGAGGATAAATTTGAATTGGTTGAAGACAATAAGTGTCTAAAATGATCTTCATTCACAAGATCAAGGCATCCATTGTGAGTACATTACAGAAATAAAATAAAATATGGATTTTCGTACAATAATTTTATTACTATTATTCCAAAAATACATTTTCACTCACTGTGGACATTTATGAATTAGAATCCAAACCAATATTATTGTACTATTTGACAACAGAGTTCCTTATCAGTGCATCAGTCTGTATCAAGCATAGCATTCATAGGTAAACCGTACAATGATGATATATTGTTTTAGTTAGGGCTATTAGCTCTTTTCTGTTTAGGGCTACGGTACTTGTAGTATAAATGTAAATACAGATCTCAGTATCCTTTTTGAATTATTTTATCATAACTTTTTTTGTATTCACATAATGGTGATGTAGCCTATTGATGATGAAGCTCTCATGACTCATCCTGCTATTAACAAATTTACTGGAAAAGTTTTATTCTGACAGTATAATTGGTGGCTGATAAATGTATAAAGCTACCTGTTAGAATGAATGCTTTAACACAATATTAGTCATCGTTACATTATTTCAATTATCCAGGCACGTTACCTATATCCTAGACTATTAAAAGAGCAATTTCTGTTGATATGTTTAAATGTTTTTATGTTTATATATATATATATATATATATATATATATATATAATATATATATATATATATATATATTATATATATATATATATATATAATATATATATATATATATATATATATATATATAGGCCTATATATCTGTATGTGACCGGATCTCGAAATCGGCTCTAACAATTCTCACGAAATTTGGAAAAGAGTTGGTTTATGATATGAAAATTCGATTGCACTAGGTCTCAACCCTGGGATAACTCGCTGAAAGACATTAAAAGGATAAATACGTCCTTGGAAAAACAGCTGGAAATTTTGTCGTCTGTCGATACCGTAATGGAAGTGAGTGAGCGAGTGCATGTATGGGTTATTCCTCAGCTGATCTCACGAGAAAAATAATCCATCAAGAAAAACTTATTTTTGTTTATTTCTCTTTTTTTTAGAAAACATGTTCACTTCAGAAAGGCCAAAATAGTAACTAGATGTTGTTAGTGTAGAATAGTACATAGTATACTAACAAATATTGTAGCAAACATAGCATATCTATTTGTAATTCATGATGTGTTTGTTTTTTGAAGTGTGAATAAGTTGTTTTTTTGATGAGTGATAGTAGCTTAACCTAGATTTTGATTTGGACTGTAGTATAAATTTGAGAAGGGACAGTTTTGGGCATAAGCCTGTTGTGCATCCTCATATAACTGTAAAAATAATTGTACGACTGAGAAAATGAATAAATAATTATAAACTATAAATTCAATCATTCGTTACAAATTTTCTATGCTTTTACACTCCACAGCAAAGCTCGGTCCCCCGATATTAAAGAGTTTAAACGTTCTACGTTTAAACCCTAGTCCAGGTTTTAATGGAGAGATGATCACATTTATTATAACGTGTTACACTCTGAGTTTAAACCAACTGCTGATCTATCTCCGTTTAATATTTTCTTATTGCATTTATTTACTATTACAGAACATTATACGTATTTTACAATAATATTATTGAAAGAATAAAATTGGCATAGCCCTAAACTGTCATTCTCCCAAATTTTGATGAATAGAAGTTTCAAAATAAGAATGATATCATGTTTGCACTTTTCACTTACAAGCTCAATATGACCCTAATTGTTCCTAGTTTCCACAATATTCTCTATAGTGAGGTCCTCGTTATAATGAGTGGAGAAAGATAGGAGAACAACGTTGCCGATCCTCTGGCTTGTCAATACCCTTCTATTGAGGGTATCGGTTTATTCATGTAATATTAGCTTTTAAAATAATCATTTTTTTATCAAGCAATAAATTATATTTTTCAATGATTTCATAATGAATCTACATAATCAAGATTGAATATTTTGTTAATTAATTATATTTCTACATTGTTAAAAAACGATCTGGCAACAGAGCGAAGCGAGAAAGAGATAGCGCTATCTGTTTTTTTGAATGATAGATAAGGATAGCAATACAATAATTGCTGATCAAACACTGCCTAACGTGGACCTCACTATAGTCCAAGTGGGGAATGTTACAAGGTGTCACCCCAATCAACAGTGTAAATTGGAATTTATGAAAACGGATTTCAATAAAATTTATGGATTTATCAATAAACTGATCAAATGCAGATAAGAGTATAGTATCTGATGCAATATTGTGACTGCTTTTTCGGGACATAATCGTGTGTTTGTTTATTCATTTGAATAAATAATAAAGGAAGATGAAAGCTTCCCTGCTGTCTGAATATTATTCAATATCCTCCTCCATTAAACTGATTAAGCTGGGGATTTCCATCGTGATTAGTCATCAAAGTATGGGTCTTACTACAGTTATAACCATGTCAAGCTAATATCAGTGAGATACTTTGCAATCTCATGTCAGTAAGGTCATTGTCAACTTAATAGGTTTATCAGTGGCAATCTCTTGTCAGTGATATTCATGGCAAGATCATGTCAGTTGGACTTATGTCAAGAATGTCAGTGAGATTTATGTTAAATTCATGTCAATGAGTTCTTGGCAAGATTATGTCAGTGAGATTCATGTCAAGTTCATAGGTCTATCATTGATATTCATGGCAATCTTTTATCAGTGATATCCATGGCAAGATCATGTCAATTATATTCATGGCAAGCTCATGTCAGTAAGGTTCATGTCAAGCTAATGTCAGTGAGATTCTTGGCAATCTCATATCAAAGAGATTCATGTCAAGCTCATAAATCTATCAGTGTAATTCATGGCAATCTCCTGTCAGTGAGATTCATGGCAATCACATGTCAGCATTAATTATTTGATTATGTCAGCAATTATTTAGAAGGAACTTTGACAGTACGAAGTGAATTTCACTATAATGTACTGGTACATAAAATGGTCACTATCACTGCAGGCCGAGAATCATAATTGAAACAATATAGAGCTATACTGTAATTATAGATTGAGAACTGTGTTGATACCGTAATGATAATATTGATTAATTCCCATGATTTCTTTCAATATCAATTTTCGCTATCGGTAGCCTACAGTATTGAGAAGCTGTACTGTATCAAAACAAATTTGATGCAGTGAAATTTTAAATTTCATAATTTCTTTAACTAGAAAGTATTTACAATATAGGAAACAGTTTTTTTAATACAATCTATGTTTTCCTGCTTTTATTGAATAACCTGCTTTTAGGTCTAACCTGTGGAAATAAAGAAGAAATAGGAAATGTCAAATATTACTTGGCTATCATTTATCATACAAATCATGTAGGTCTATTATAAGTTACAGTGGTACTCGAGTTCACAGTTTACATTGGACGAGGTACCCGGGTCAACCACAGTGTGAATTTACGCTGCCTTATTTGTGTATATTATACGGTACTATAATTGAGGCGGTATACGGAAAAAGGGCACATAGAACTACATGCCCTTTTTCCGGAGATTGCTTTATTGGATCGGCCAACTTGTTCTGCATATAACCTGAAAATATCAAACAAAAATCTTGAAAACTGATGTTGGTACAACTGTTTATAAACAGCGGTGTCAAGGAGGGATTTGGTGGTCAGTGCTTCTTATGTTTATGTCCAAACCTTCACCAAAGTCAAATAAGTTCACTTTCATGAATTATTCTATTATAAAGGTAAAACAAAATGAATCTTTGCTGTGCTCTGAAAACTTCAATACCGGTACTGTGAATTTCAAACAATTCAAATTCTTGAATGGTCCTGTTCCTGACATTCAACCACAAGTGATGCCCTACCCGTATTTTAATAAAATGATCGAAAACTTTTTTATATGTATATAACTTTTTAATTTAGGAGAAATATAGCATTTAGCATTGAATAACATGTGTTTTGTAGTTTATCAAACCCAAATAAATTTGGAAAAAGGGCAAATAAAACCAATTTTTCAAACATATTTATTGGAATAAATTATAAATATAGTCATGTATCATTCTTAATCAACATGAGATCAATATATTGAATTTCGATTTGATACTAACAGAATGTTTAATTCAATTATAAAACACATTGATCTATCCAAACTAAAAACTTAAATGAGATTTTTTCAAAACAAAATTTTGCTCTATGTGCCCTTTTTCCGTATACCGCCTCAATTACAATTTATCAATTTATTACAGTGCCTAGGTGTCTAAATAGATTAGATAATTGGATTTTGTCTATGGTTTCTTTGTAAGCCAATGCCACTAGCATCCACAGTATTAAGTATGAGTAAAATTGCACACAAAATGCTTGAATAATAATTCTAGAACAATAAAACGACAGAACTGAGCAAATATAATTTTGCTGCTATTCTCAATAAAGGCCATTTGTTGGCCTCGAGCAGCACGAATTCACTTTCAACAGTCAGCATTCGTAAAGCATCACGCTCATGCTGCCCATACTCAACCAATGCTGACAGATTGATGTGAACATCACTGCAGCAAATAGTAAGCTGGGAGCTCTGACGACATCCTATGACGTATTCAAACACCGGCCAACATCATATTCAATCAAATTCTGCGTCGTTTTCGCAAAAGTTGAAGTATTTGGGTGTTGTGGACAGTATGTGGTAGTGTTTGTGATGTATGAGGGTGTTAATAGTGTGTTATTGAGTGATAACACTTGTGATATCCGGTGTAATGTCGAAATACCGGCTCTATTTTGTTTACAAATTTCGGTGCAAGGTTGGGTTTCTTTGTTTGTAGGTAGAGCTGTGACGTTTCGAGGGGTTGCCGGTCAAAATGGTGGGGCAAACTAGGTCATTGGTGGCGCGGTGGTGGGGAGCCAATCAGCGAGCTGGATTTGGTCACGTGGTTTTGTTGTTATCTGTCAGCTGTGCTAGATCGAGCCCAGCTGGGAATCAGTAGCTTTCTGCTCTTGCTAGTGAAACGTTCGATACAGCTGTTGTGACGGCCTCTCTACACTCTAGCCTTGTTTTCCGGTGTTTTTCTGCTAATAATATGCATTTTATCAATTCGAAATCGTTTTCAATTGTTCGCAGCGTTTTGGAATCGATATTTTGTTTTGATTTTAACACTTAATACAGTGGTGATCTTCGTGTTAGATACAAACTCTATCCGGCTTTGTTTGGAGAACTAGCTAGTGACATTTTGTGCGGTGTTGCTTTGTTATATCTGTAATATTTGTGTGCTCTTCTCTTGAAATACGGTGAAAAACTTAATCGTGCTCGTTATTTACGTGTATCTGGCCGTATTTTGAGTGTTAAAAACTTTCTCTTGTGTGTCTAATTTCCACCTCCATTGAAAACTAGTTACTGGTAAGTTTTATTTATTCTTGACAAACAACATAGTAATATTATATCATTATTCTTATAATTTGTTTAACCTTTAATAATTTTCCACTTTCCTTATGCTAAGTATTGGTGTTGTGTTGGCACATAACAGCGCTTGGAAGGTGCACAAGACCGGCATTTTGAAAGCTGGCCTTAGAACGAAACCTTTTATTAACAACCAAGGTCATTCAGAATATATTACGTTGCTACCATTTTTTAGTTACGAATGCGATTCTCTATACAAGTAACTGAGGTTGAATGTCAAACGTATTATTTGGTAGTTTATTATTTTGCACATTGCTTCTATTTCAATTTTTCTACTAAAAAGTCACATACCTCTGTGTCTGTCTCAGCGTTTGTAAAAGTGGGTCGCTCATTACAAAATTGTTGATTGTTTCAATTGGTTGAACCGGTAACATATGAGAGATCAATCGTCTGAGCAAGGTAAAAATTAGATGAAGAAATATGGTTCCTATTCTCATGTTGAAGAATTGAATTCTATTGTTTCATCCGGATTGTTATCATACATTCCACTACAAACTGCTACCAAGCAGGTTAACTATTAGTAAAAAAAATTCATTTTCCTAAACTTAAATGATTACCATAAGTTTTATATTGAACAGTAATGGTTGTCATTATGGTTTAGGAGAAATGCGGTTGAATACTTTTAGAACATATTTATGTTGGATTGTGATTTAAAAACAAAATAAAATTACATTCAAAAGGGAATTAAACTCTTCTTTCTTTGAACTATTTGATATGACTTCTTCGCCATTCTACATTATTTCATTTAGTTTAAATTCTACAAATCTTCACTTTCAATTTAATGTGGACTAAAATCTCGAAATATGTGGCCTCAAGTTACTCAATTCCATTAAAATGGTTCGTAGGATTTCCTAGCCGGCAAAGTGACGTATTATTAGATTTTGAATCAGTGCCCATTGACCTAGTTTTTTTGAACGACTGTTCTCATTGACACAGTGCATTGCTTTCAATTTGGTTATAGGCTATTTTAAAATAAAATCGATTTGCTAATGGATTGCAGAATTTGGTATTCAACTGCTGGTTAATAAAATGCTGATTCGCTCAAGATTTGTGTGACTATGGCTCTAAAATTAAAAAATCCACTTATTATTTCAACTTGTCGTTTTTTATAATAAAAATATTTGTGCTCTTCTGCTTCTATATTCATTTTTACATTAGAAACTGCTAAGAATTATTAGGCCTATCTATTTCGTCAAAGTTATTTTATTTGTTCGAATGCATGCAACTTTTTACAATACTCTAACAAGTCAGTTATTTGTCATAAATTCAATCCTCAATTCACCTACAAATTTTGAAACCTCATAATGGAAATTAAACCATAAGTTTCATGTAGAAATAATCTTTACTCGAAAATGTTTTAGTAAAAAGTAAATCTCCTATTCAATTAAGTTCAGTCAACTCAACTCAAGTTGAGGTATAATTTTTAAAATTATTGTAATTAAAACTTTTTCTAAATAATAAAACCGGAAAACTGGTTCTGACATTCGAATGAAGCGGTCATACCGATCTTGCCACAACCACCAACCACCGGCCGGCGTTTCTGAAGTAGTGTACTGAAGAGACCAAAAAGGTTGCTGATAGTTGCTGCATTTCTCATGATTTTTCCTGTAAAATGTTTCGAGTCAAATACTATCAGTCTATATTTTATTATTTTAAAAGTTTTTATTTATTAAATTTTGTTCTAAATCGTAATTTTGTGGATAAAGTTGGTGGAATGCTACGAAATCATCGACCGCTGACAGCGCCAATCCGCCAATAGTGGCGAGTTGAGTAACTAGAGCCGGCCATTTTCTACGACGCATGTGCAGTAGGTTCCGCTTTGTAGAGTGACGATCTACGGTGCTTTCGCGCCAGCATGTGTAATGTGTGACCGGTATTGTGGCTTATGATTATCATTATTTATCCAGTTGAAGTGAATTATTCACCATGAGTTTGAGGCGTACTCTTGCTCATAAGGCTCATAGAGGTATGTAGAATATATTAGTTTTAATTAGACTTTAATGAAGTTGTAAATTGTTGTCAATGTGGCAATGGCATTGAAGCGTTGGTGTGACCGCAATACATACGGTTAACTTTGTTAATAGATAAAAGTTTGTTGTTATTACTTTTCTATACTGTTAATCAAGTATAAAACTTGAAATACATCCATTCAACTTTTAAATTATTTTGTGTTTCATATGTATTGTAGAACTACTTCTACACACTTCTTAAAGTCGTTGAGGTTATGTCAACTAGTGGCCGGCATTGTATTACGGTACCGTTATGTCTGCTACAGTTTGAAAAGTGTCTATTTCATGGCAAAACTCAAAAAATTTATTCAATTTTCTTAGCTATTTCTTTTTTCATTCTTTCAATTTGCTTTTTCTGTCTTACGCCGTTTACTACCATATTTCATAAAAGAGGAGTCCATTGCAGCTTGAGTTAATTTCCATCAACCATCAAGGATTGTCATGAAACTATTAAAGAATAAGTACTCAAACTGTACATTGCCGTTTTAATAAAGAAAAGTTTTATAGAAAGTTATATAAAGTACCTAAGTTGTAACTTGAAACAACGAAATATTCACAGAACTACTTCAAACACAATCTCGCTTTCTCAAATAAATATGACCTTTGACCATTTCTGAATAATCTTGTGATCTGTATACCAATTGGGCAGTGAATGCTATCTCTTATTTTTCCACTTATACCATAATATTTAAACCTTTCACGATGCATTCAAGTTATATTCAAAGTAGGTACTAGTTTAGGTAAGGTATAGATTATCTCTTTTCTGTATAGGGCTAACTTACTTGTAATATAAATATAAATAAAAATTTCAGTACCCTTTTGAAGTATTTTATCACAACATGTTTCGGACATTTATGCCATTTTCAAGTGATAACTCTTGAAAATGGCATAAATGTCCGAAACATGTTGTGATAAAATATTTCAAAAGTGTACTGAGATTTTTATTTTTTTAGAACACGTTGGTTCAAGCAACAGGTTACAATTATTCCTAATTCCGTGTCTTTGCTTACAACAATAGCTAATATTGCTATTTTGTTAGAATTATAATATTTTTGTTAGCATGTAAATTATTTAATCCTACACTGTAAGTTTCAGTACTTTCATAGTTTATGCCTAAATTACTTATTGAAGGCTCATCCAGTTGAATGTTATCCAAAATACATGTTTAGTGCACCATGTTCACGTTCAGCTACAATGTATAGTCATGATATTATTTGTTTCTTTTTCTAGATATTCAATGAAATACCGTACTTAAGTTAACAGGTTTGAATATCCTTCTGGGTTCTCTCCCGGGGGCTTTTATATAATTGCATCACAATAATATGCTTTAAAATTTTCTGCTAATATTAGAGATATTCATATATAATCCTTGAAGGTTGCTTCATTTTCAAAGGTTCCACTGTCATCTAAATTAAATGGAATTAGTTATGTAGGCCTAGTGTAAAATCTCCAGGTATGATTCACTTCTATTAGAGAAGAAGTAAATATGTATAGTAAACTAATTATTTATTGTTATTTTATTACAAAAAAAACTGGACAAGCTGCAGATTTGATTAGAGATTTAGTTTCATGCTGGAACCAAGGAACATTTTTTTCACAAAATACTTTATTTACTATACTCTATTTCTTCAGTCCACGCCCGCAGTACCAGTGATGTGGAAGTTTTAAAAATCTTAGAATTATAACTTCTCTCATATTATCTGTTTAACTTTATCCATGATTCATCTACTGAAGCTACCTACTTTAACAAATGACTGAACATGTTTCAGATTTGATTGATAGTTGTATTTTTCATCTATCAGATGTGACAAATGATATCCGATCCACTGTTATTGTAGAGCTGAGCAATTTGAATTGAGAATATTATGCTTAAATACAGCAGCCCCTGTTGAATGGGAAGCATGGATGTTATTGATGTGGGATACTGACAATTTAAAGTGGATTACTCTATAGCATTATAGGGTGTGGCAAGTCCCTATCCTATCAAAGTCGGCATTGTTTGGTAATTCCTTCCTACAATAACCTTTGTAGGCAACTCCCTGGTTAACTCAGTTGGCCTTACTGTACTTATGATTCTGTACTTGTACTTCTGTACCAACTGGAGTTGGCTGAGGTTCTTACTTGTTTCAATTGAAAAAATATAACGAAATTTACAACTTCAAATTGTAAGACATGCTATTTCTAACTTTGATTTTCTTATGAAAAACATAGTATGTATAGAAACAAACTAGTTTAAAAGTGTTAGGTTTTTCATGTAAAAATGGAAATAGGCCTATCCAGTTTTAAAACCATTTATCCCGAAAAGCAAAGCTGATATATAACACTTATTTCAGCTTGAATTTTAATAAACAATAAAATGTAATTGAAATTGTTGAAACTTTTCTATTCATCCAGCACTAATGAAAAATTCGCACAACTTAATATTTTAGTTTTTGATGGGAAAATATTATTTTTATACTACAATCAACTTGAAATGTCAAGTGGAAATATATTTTTATAATAATTTGTTCGTGATTAAAGACTGATTGATGACGTCAAGTATTTTTCTCCCCTCCACTTATTGATCCTCTTGGTATTGGTTTACTTAGGTGACATCACCTAATGACGATTCAATTTTACGAGAAACCGGGAGTTGAAATTTAACTCAATTTTTATGATAATCAAGTAAATATTTATTTATTTCATTTCACAATCACAACATCGAATTAATGATTTGAAGAGAATCGACATGATAAACACAAAACTGTTTCTCTCCCTAATTTTGATGAGAACAGTCTAATAAGTAGTCAACGCTCTTTCATAAATTTATTTTTCAAGAATTGTCTTTTTTGTTCGATAATGTATTGCAAATGTATAAGGTTGCATTTCCGGAGTTGAGTGACTTTACGCCTTTCAAGACAAGATACATAGACGCGACTTCTAATTTTAATTTAGTCTCGAACGATTTTAGACCAGGCTCCAGGCTTTATGCGTTTGAATCCTGAAAAAGGACTTGTCTAGACAATATCCTGGCTTTAATTTCTGTTTTCCGGCATTGAACACATACCTTGTTACTGAAGTGATTGATAGTGATTCATAAATTAAAATGGAAGAAATAATAGGATTTCAAAGTTCAATTTAGCAAAGTTGAGTTTACTGAAGATTCATCTAGAACTGTACGTAGCTTCATATTATCGTTCATTATCAGGTCTTATTGACACACAAGTCTTGTGAAAATTGTCCTTAAGAAAAACAATAACATTTATTTCAAAATTATGAAAGTTCAACGAAATAATACTAGATTGTTTCTGAAATTAACACTATTTATTCAGTCATGGACAATTATCTCACTCATGTGAGATGGCACAACAGGCTTATGCTCAAAAATGTCCCTTCTCAAATTTTTACTACAGTCCAAATTAAATTGTAGGTTAAGCTACTATCTTAACTGTCTGTAGTATAAATTTGAGAAGGGACAGTTTTGGGCATAAGCCTGTTATGCCTGCTCACATAAGTGTACTAATTGTACATTATTAAAATAACTTACTATTGTAAGTTGAAAGAAAAGATTGCAGTACATTTCACAACTTTTTCATTCACAGGTAAAAGTTTTAGTTCAATCCTTGGAATCTTCTTCATATTTTAACAGGCAGACTTTGATCTGGGTTGCCTCAGCTATTGTCATAAAATAAAAGAGATCTCAATGTTTCAATAAATATTCTGGCATTAGGGAGAGCCCACCCTTGAAGAAATCGAACTATCAAATTGCAGTTAGCTGCCATGTTTCCCCTTCAACACAGGAAGCTAACTCACTCAACCACCCACCCTCTCTTGGTTGTTCTAATCTTGTAACACTAGTTTTTTCCCTGCTTGTAATCGATAAGCTTGATTCTAAACACTGTGTTCTTTGAACTCACCAGACTTGAAAGATATTGGGAAGCTATCAATGGGGATCATCATAGACATGCTTCAAAGATAATTCAAATCAAATTTATTGTTTCATTTCCATAAAATATAGGTACAACATGATATTAAATAAGTTGAACATTGAATTTTTGGTGTAATAATATATTTCTGGTGTAATCTCAAAAATCAGCACCGAACCCTGTACTTGTTTATAAATTTTTGTTTGAATATCATAATCTCATTAAAATTGATGTAAAATTCATCGAGATTGCCACAAAATTGTAACAATTGACACTTTCCAGCTGTTTTTATTTTCTTAAATCTCTAAGGCACAAGGGCCAGTTAAATTTTAATTTTGATTAATTTCACGTGAACCAATCAGAGAAGGCTTTTTCGAAAAGAAGGCTTCGCTAATTATTGTTTCAAATCAAAATTTTGATTCGCAATTCAAACAATTGAGGGTCCTGCCAAACCCGAAGGTTTTTCGGCGGGAGCCCAGTTAGAAAAAACAAGCTACAAAAGTTAAAAATAAACTTAGACAAGATAAATATGACACTTCAAAGATTTTAAAAGTATAAGATAGAAGAAAACATACAAAGCACAAAAAGAAAATAAGAAATATACATCCGATTTTGCTAGAGAATTAATTGAAATAGGGTAATTATCGAAAACTTATTAGAAAGGAATGAAATAAAAAAGAAGAAAGGAAAAATTGTTTTACACACGTAATAATACATTTTTTTGTTAAGGCAAAACTTAACAATCCCTTGCATTTTTTTACGTTATGTTTTACTCTGTTATTACTAGTAGTTCTGTGAACAGTAGACCTCACGCAGTATCCTCATCCACAAGTACATGATTGAAACTATAGACCTTATGGAAATACAGCAATAGACTGGCTTCTCCACACATCTGTGTAATCACTTGACAGCTGATTTATGATGAATAATTCTATAGTCTGATTTTTACTCTAATATTGGCGGAAGGAGGCTCCTTTTTCCTTTTATATTTTCCTTGAAATGCAAAATTTCCAAAAACCTTGTATATACGTCAGATTTGCTAGAGAATTGATTAAAAAAGGGTAAATATCGAAAACTTATTAGAAAGGAATGAAATAAAAAAGAAAAAGGGAAAAATTGATTGCGCGTCGACGCGCAATTCAAAAAGGAACATACCTGTCAAATTTCATGAAAATCTATTACCGCGTTTCGCCGTAAATGCGCAACATATCCACATTTAAACATTAAGAAAAATGCCAAACCGTCGACTTGAATCTTAGACCTCACTTCGCTCGGTCAATTACGATTGCCCTGTTGACAATAACTGTAAGAAAAATCAATATCTTTTTGAGGAGCTAATTGAGTTTCAATTCCTACTTTGAATATTTTGTTTTTCTTTGTCATTTTTCTTTGTCACTACATTTCGGCAATGACACACGAATAATGGAGTACTCGTTTCTCTATGAGATTTCGGTATAGTGATAATCACTCTATTTAAAAGTTTTTCTAATAAATAGCAGAAATGCTTCCCATTCAACCCCAATGCTAACAGTTATATTTTGTGTTGATTTGATACAACTGAGTTGAGTTAGGTGTGACATCTATTGCTCTGTGGATGATTGTGTCACACACATGAAAGAAGGAAGCTGAGTGCCGTTTAGCATAAATAGTAACCGGGTCACACTCAGTAAATATGTGACACTCACTACTATCTGTGTCGCTATATGCGTGCGTATGTCAGTGCGCAACCACATAACAAAACTGAAAAAAGAGAGAAGATGAGGAGAGAGTTAAAAAGAAGAGAGAAGATAAGGGAGAGAGCTGAAAAGAAGCGAGGAAATGGGAGAGAGAGAGTTGAAAAGAAGAGATATAAGGGAGAGAGTTAATAAGCTTGTAACAAATTGGGAGGTGGTTGGGAGAAAAAGAGTTTGAGAAAGATAGGAGCATTAAACTGCGTAGATATGTGGAGAGGAAAGTTCACACACAACACTAGTGACATTCACTCAGAACTGTCAGCATTCCTTATGAATAACATCAATGCTTCCCATTTAACCAATGCTGACAGCGGGAAGCGACACTTTGGACAGTCACTATTCCCTATGAATGAGTTCAATCCTTGCAATTCAACTGATGCTGTTGGTTTAGAGTGAACCACACTTTCGCCAGTGCGAAGATTCTGTTTTTATTCAACATAAACAAACCGTAAAAAGAGAAGAGATGACCGACTGCTACTGACTTCCTGGTTTAGAACTTGAATAATAATCAACGTCATCATTATCATCATCAACATGTTAGGTGGTTCCCTTTGCTCTTTCCTCTTCTTTTAGTCCTCATCCTCCTCCACCGATTCCTCCTCCTTCTCCTCTTCCCCCTGTTCCACCATTGTGTGTGCAAACTTGTTCCTTCTCTCTACGATTCTTTTTTGATCACGTGACAGCAATAAAACTCGAAAACAGTGTCCAAGGCTGTTTTAATTGTGACGTCATAGGCAAAGGCTTTTTCAATGTTTTGCACCTCTCAGTCCACGCGTCTTGTTTACAATTTTAGGTTGGGTTGAATTGTGGTTAGGTTGGTAACAGTGGTTGCCGGATTGAGCCGGCCGGCTTTATTTGATACAAACATTATTATTCTTTCATATTATACAGTATATTAGATGATTCTTTGTAAGATGTTGGGAATGAGTTATTAGAGCTTAGTATACTCAACATGTTGATCATTTTGAAAAATTGAAAGTATAGGATCTTGAAATGATAATTAGCCTAAATACTCGTAAACAGGTCGAATTCATGAGATTGTTGCTCGCGTAAAGTCAAGGTATAAATGAGGAAGGTTGAATAAAGGATAGAGTTCAGTCTAAAATTAGATATATTGAAAGAAAAAAATTGAAAAAGTGTTCAATGTCTTCCCCTGTCTGCTTCTTTTTATACTTCTGTTTTTTTTCTTCTTAGGGCCAAGTCACATGAGGCGGTTTTCAGACGAGCCGTCAGGGCAGAAAGCTATCCGATTGGCTAAACATCAACTGATTTTTGAACGCCACCTCAATCAGCCAATCGGAGCTTCCTGCACTGCCACTGCCCACTTGTCTGAAAAACGCCTCTCATGACTCTGCTTTATTCTTCTACCTCTTCTCCTCATTTTTCTTCCTTTCCTGCCTTCTCCCTATTCTTCTCCATCTTCTCCTCATCCTTATTCTTCTTCTCCTTATTCTTATTCTCTGCTGTCTTCTTCTTCTCCTCCTTATTCTTCCACTTCTTCTTATTTCTCTCTCCTGTCTTCTGTCGTCCGATTCTATCTTTTTCATCTTTCCTGTCTTATTCTTCTACTTCTTCTCCTCAATCTTTCCCTCTTCTGTCTGCCTCTTCTTTTCTCCCTCATTCTCATTCTTCTATCTTCGTCTTCTTTTTTATCACGTTATTCGTCTCCACTTCTGTCTTCTCCTCTCTTGTCTTTTCTTCTTCTCCTACTTCTTTCCTTGTCTTCTTTATCTTCTCCTGCCTTTTTATTCTTCTTTTCCTTCAGTCTTCTTCTTTTGTATCTTCATGTATCTAATGTATCTTACCTTATGTATATCACGGTACATTTTATTCATTTATTCTTTATTATTTATACAATAAGTACATTATAAAAATATTCTGTGTGTTTGACAGGTAGCAGCCGACAGACAGTGACAATGTCGACAGGCAAGCGTCTAGCGAAACGCTCGATCGTAGGCACACGAGTGGTAGCGCCTGGTGAAGACGGGCTGCTCCACTGTGGCGTAATACAGGCGGTGAAGTCGGTCGCCGACGACCAGTGCGGCGGCGGCAATCGCTACACGGTGCGACTGGAGTCGTCGCGTCGCACGGCCGTGTTTCGCGACTGCGACCTGATCGGGCCCGGGTTCGGCAGTGTGCAGGGACTCACCCTGCAGCCGGGGCAGCGGGTCTTTCTCACTTACAACGGGCGCGAGGTCGCCGGCAACGTCAAGACCCATCACACTCAGAGTGATGAGGTTGTCGTCGAGATATGTCCACCTGGAACTGAGGTAAGATTATTATATTATTATGTCGACAAACTCATTTTATACTGAATTGTCATACATTCATGTTGCCTAATATTAACTAATATTAACTAAAATTTCTATAATTTATAGTGAGACCAACTTCATATTCGTCTTACTCATTTTAAATGGTCATTTATAACTAAGGTAAAATACTCATTTAAACAGAAAACACGACGCAGATAGATTGAAAACCACTGTTGAAAATGATCGCTAGATGATTGAAAGTACTCCAGTCAGTAAGTAAAAGTTTTTAATATTTACTTAATAATCGACTGCATGTCGTGTTCAAATAAATAAAAAAGTGTATTAAAAACCACTTATAAACTCACATTATGCAGAAATTGTCGGTAGCTTGGCTAACCTTTCTCGACTGCCTCGTTGTAGTCGTTGAGGTGAAATACTGATATTTACTTACTTATTTATTCATCATTCAAAATCAATGTCGTCAAGCTTATTTCAAACTTCTTATATACATTTCATTACATAAATTGGCGTGAATCCATGTTGCCTGGTATTTAGATTGAATCAAATTTTTATATAGTTTGATTGAGGTTATACAGTTGTTAGTGGAAATGATAGGAACGCACTACTGCCACTTTTCCGTTTCAACTGCCTTCTACAGTCTACTCCCTTCTTCTGCCTTGTGATTCAAGATATCCAGTTCCAATATACATAGTTATTTGATTCTTTCCAATGATGCCCACATCAGATTTTTTCCTTGTGCATGAGTATGAAAAGTGAGTAAATGGAATTTATGATGTGATCAAACTACCATGCCTTCGGCGGGATTCGAACCCACGAACCAGGAGACCGAAGTTTGTGACGCCCGTCACCCCTAGAGACCAGACCAACCCATCCGGAAAATCTTCAATTTATACACTTTGTATTACATAAAGTGTCATGTAAAAATGTTATAAGATACTGATATTTATGTCGTCAAATACATTTTATACTAAATAATTTGTCTTGCATTTATGTTGCCTGGAACTGGCATTGACTCAAATATTTCTATGTACAGTTGTGAATCACGTTTTACAGCTGTCAGTGGAAATGATAGGAACTCACTGCTGCCACTTTTCCGTTTCCATCGCCTTCTACAGTAGATTGCTGTAATTCAATCTATCCCGGTATATCTGATCTAATATTAATATTTACTCCTGATTTACTGAGAATCGTCCAAGGAAAAGTGGTATAGAAACTTGGAAATTATTAACGTGATTAATTGTGAAGAGATGCAAGAAATGAGATGCTTTACAGGAAGTGTATTGAAGATTACTCAACATTGGAGAGTGTTATCTCTGGAATATCCCATATTCCATGTCTCCTTCACAACTCATTAACTTAAGAGACACTCATCATTGGTTCTCGATCATTGCAGTTTTAAACTCATCAGCTTTATGGTTGATATTTTTGTAGGGAATTCCAAAATGAAGCAGCAATTAATTACCCTATAGCACATCCTATAATAAAGTAGCAGTGCATAACCCTCCACAAAGCCATCACAATGACGACCTTGTAAGGTCAATAACCTAATGGACAGTTCAATTTGAGACCTCACGTGATATTTCACTGTCAAAACCTACTTTCCGGATGAACTCTGAGTTCTGGGAAAAATTGCGGGTTCCGGTCAACCCCCCCCCCTTGTAACCTCCTCTTCATCCTCGCCTCACCCCAAAAACAACTACTCACACAACCCTAATCATACTTCCAATTATTTTAGTGGGCATCATTCCATAGCAGAAGCGGCTATGATAGGTTGCGTGTTGTGCTTTGTGAAATGTGTTGCTATTTGAGGAGTGAGAGAGAGGGAGGAGTGATTGTGAGTAGCAAAGAGTATGTGAGGTTGAGGGTGAGAGAAAGACAAAGGGATGGTCTTAGTGACGTTATGGTCGAACATTTCCCGGAATTTGAGTTTGGAAGAGAAAGGAAAGGCTTTGGAAGAAAGTGTGTGAGAGGGGATGAAATGGTGTGGAAGATATTGAGAGAGAAGGAGTGATCGAGTGACTTAGTGTGTGAGAGAGAGAGACTGAGTATGAGAGAGAGAGAGAGAGTGAAAGTGATTGTGAGAGACCGGTGACGTCACGTACCGTTTCCAGGAATTTGTGTTTAACGGGAGTATCATCCTCCACTGTCTCATTATCCCAGATGACTAATTTATTTGCTCGAAAGTCCAGAGAGCGTTGCACTGTCTACTGCTGACTGATCGCTCAATGAATATTGTACATCTTCGCTCAGTCATTGTTCATCAATAATGTAGGATAGCGTTTTTGCCGGTAGATTAAAGTTAGGAACGTTTTTTGGTGGAACGTTAGGGAACGATTGGAACCTAGGGAACGGTTTTTACGTGATCGGGCTTGGAAACAAAGCTTCATGAATTTTTGATAAATTGTTGTAATAGGTGAAGTCGTGAAAACTAAGTTTACTAGTGTATAGTTTACTAAGTTTATTAGTAACTCCTCATTTCCGTGTTTGATCGTTTTTTTTCTGAATTGGATATAAATATTTCTTGGAAGGAATAAAAGTTATCAAGTACACTTTTTCATATTTCATTAATTCACAGAAATGTACAGTAGTTTTTTGTATGAAATGTTAATTAACTACTCTAGGAATCTAACTTAGTTCTTCAAGTAATTATTCAATGTGAATTAATATAACGTGGAAAACAATTCTTGATAACTTTTGACTTTTTTTCTTCAATGGCTACTCTTAAATATAAATAAAAATAGAAATCTAAGTACCCTTTTAAAAATGATTTACTCACAACATGCTTCGGCTATAAGATATGAATGCCATTATCAAGTCTTGATAATGACATCATATAGCCCAAACATGTGTGTAAATCATTTTAAAAAGGTTACTTGGATTTCTATTTTTATTTATATTGTTAACTTTTATTTCATTTTAATAATTGAAGTAGCCTTATAAAGGAGAAGAGTATTTCTTGGGAGGTTTGGAAAGGCAAAATGATTTTGCAATAGTCATGACTAACGAGAAATGTAGTCTTCAGTGAGAATAGTTCATTAATTTATGTAGAATACTAACTGAATTTTTCTACTAATTATTTATGGTTCCTTGTTGAAAACTGTTAAACTGGTAGTTACTATTGGTTGATGTGATGTTGATTCTATAGCAGTTTTTCTGGGCAATCTTTAATTTTTAATAGGGATCTTCTTCTAATAGTGGTACTCTGCCAACTACAGAATTTACATTCTACCAGAGATGAGGGAATATCCTATAGTATCCCATAATATTCTTTTATAGGGAATATCCTAAATAGTACTCCTCTTCTCTCTGATTCTACTTATGTGTGAACCCTCCCATAATATGTAATGGTATTCTCTAAGAAGAGAATAGCTTTGTCCAAAAAAGCTCAAATTCATTGGAATCAGCGTAACGCAGCTTGTGTCTGGTGTGAAATAATACATCAATATTATTAATTTTTTGTTAGATTAGTGATTTTTCAAGACGATAGACATTATTGTCTATAACATTAAAAAACTATCAAGTATTTATAGAAAAATCAAACAAAATAATGATATAGATGACAAATATAATGTAGAGTTCTCCTCGTAAAGGTCAATAAATGTGTTTCCAAAGAGCTACGCCACAAAAATTCCTGGTCGATTAATAAATTGAAATTGAAAAAAAATTCCAATTCGATTAATAAATATTTAAATCGAACAAGCTACCCACAATTTCTCCCGCTACAATCGATTATGGCACAACCAATAACTGCTGTCAATTTTCAAGTACTGCCTTTTTTATTGCATTGCACATACCACTTTGGCTAGCCGCTGGACATTTAGGGGCGTTTTTAGTTCTCTTTCTCTCTCTGTAAAGCAATGCAACCGAACCGCGAAGGAGGTCAGTAGGTCTCGCTAGCCTCACTCCAGTCAAATTCCCTTCATACTGTCAGCATACTTCATAAGTAACATCAATGCTGCTCATTTAACCTAGGCTGACTGCTGGTCTGCAGGCCGGCAAATTCACGGTTGGCTACTTCTAGTGTCGGATTCACTTTAAATTGTCAGCGTTGGTTGAATTTGTAGCATCATTGTGTTCATAGGAGAAATGCTGCCAGTAAGTAGTTTAGCTTCACACTGTCAGTATTGATTTAATGGGATGCATTGACGATATTTATAAGGAATAATGACAGTTTGAAGTGAATTTCACTGAGGTTGCATTGGATGAATTTGTGTCATGTAGAGGCGAAGTTAGGGAATGGGTCTCCTCTCATGTTGCTACAGTGTTGTGTTTTTAACGGTTTTCGAGTAGTTATTTATTAATTAACGACAGTTGGTGGCATTCGAAAAAAAGAGAACCGTACTTAGAAGTAAGTGAAAATTATTGTTGCACTCTTTCAGAAAGTGGGGATTAATTCTGGGTTTAAAATTGGGATTTTATAGGTCTAGTAGAAATGTTTTTGAAGTAAGGTCGAGTAAACATTTCAATCCATCTAATCTATTATATTTTAAATAATGAATTGAACTTTGAAGTTCTCAAGATACTAGTTTTATGGTTGCTGGTTGATGAGATTTCTGGACCTTTTTGAAAGAAAAATATTAAAGAAATCTTTATTAAAAAAACAAAACAATATTACATGAGTAAATCAATACAATTTTAGCATTGAATATCCTAAAGGTATTCCTGTATTGGACATTAACAATATTTTATATATGAATATTAGAAAAAAGAAAATTACACAAACAAGAAATTAAAAAAATATTCAAGTTCAAAAGAAAAAAATCTACTGTATGAGTTTGGTTTCCGTGCAGGTGGCATTCAGGATACAGCCTTTGTACATATTTTGTTTAAATCAAATAAATCTTAATTAGGTGCTTAACCACCGATAAAGGTATCGATAGACAGTCTATATTTGTCAGAAACAGACGTATGTTTCTCTATACCTACCCTTCTTTTCCTTTCTTATACACTTTCCATCTCTCATCAATCTCTTTTCCTCCTTCTCCATTTCTCCATCTTTTTAACTTCTTCCTTTCTCCCTAAACCATCGCCATTTATTCTGTAGCTATAACTAGAGAACAAAGATGGCAATGCCTAAATCTATTTCCTTTAATAACCTGAACCATCTTCTTTTTAAACCTTATTTTTTTCTTTTTCTTCTCCTTCTCCCTCACATTTCATCAACCTTTTCCTCCTAAAACTCTTTTCTTATTTCTCACAGAATCTCTTTTTCCAAGACCTCCTCATTTTCTTCTTCCTCAAGTTAACCTCTTCTTCCTAATCCTCTTCTTTTTACCTCCCTCAACCTCTTCCTTTTTATTTTCTTTTTCTTTCCTTTTCTCCCTTTTTTATCATCTTTTTATTAAATCAGTAACCTACTTCTCTCCCTCCACCAACCTCTTCTTCTTAAACCTCCCCCTATTCCTCATCAAAGTTTTTTTTCTTAAATCAGTTCTTCTTTGTTCCTCTCAACCTCTTCCACTCTAGTGTTTTCTTTCCTTCTCTTTCCATCATAACCATCTTTCGCAGCTGGCGCGGTTCCATAACAAATCCACTCAATATCCACATAATATTTGCGTAATGGATAGTGCTTTACTGCATTAAATCACTCGATATCTACAGATATATTATACACTAAATGCTTGGCCACTCGATGTTGGAATGCTAAAACCGTGTTCCACTTTTAAAATAAAAAAGTCGGCCAACTATTAAATGGATGGCATTACGCAATCGCCCACAATGCATCATAACACGTGTAGTAGGATGCTTCATTCTATCTAGTGTGCAATGCACTGAGTTGTAAGTGCTGGAGTTGGTAGTAAGGGGTGAGATTCACTTCATCAAGATCTCAGTTGATCAACAATCAGCCCGGGTAGGCAACTTCAGCGCGTCAAGTTTTTTGTTCGTCAAGTACCTGTTGCTTTCAGAATGTCAATGGATACAGTTTCATACATTCAATTCTAAAATTATAAAACAATTCTGAATAATCAGAATACCATTTGAAGGAAAAAATTTAACCCCAAATTCAACCTTCAACTAATTTCTCACTAATTGCTATTAGAAAACAAAAATCGAACCCTAACTGAACCTTCAAATAATTTCTGCCTAACCCATTTTCACTAATCTCTTCCTAACAAGTGTGCAACGGTTAAACTGACTGTATATCAGCCTGCAACGAAAGCTTGATGTTATGAAACTTGACAAACTGAATGGCTCAAGATCAAATTTGTTTCAGTATCTGAAGAAATGGTCAAAATATATACTTGATGAACTGACACCTTCCCGGTAGTATGGTTAGGGCCACCCAATCAAAACAGGTTTCCTTATATTTTTGTTCGGTTGGCGATAAGGATAGGATATTGTATTGAACAAGCTTCAGATACTGTCTAATTCTGTTAAGTTGGCAATTTGATATAAAACCATTTTAAAAACATGCTGGTCGGTAAATAATTTTTGAATATTTTACAGTATTCTTAATAATGGTATCAAATTTATTTTATTCATCCATTTATTGTATAACATACTATAATCATAATGCAATTATGACATTGGAGAAACAATTAGGCTGTACTATTGCTCTCCAAAAATTTTGAGAAAATTTTGATTTTATTTATTAATTCATTTGCTAAAAATAAAATGAAATAGAAACAGGATAAAATAAACAATAAACATTTTCGAATGAGAAACATGAATGTCCTTGTTACCCTCAGTGCTTTCATACACATTCTTCTTTGCTTTCAATCAATAGAGATTGAGGGGTTTCAGATTAAATACTGAACGTGAAATGATTTAAAATGGGTTCTCAGATTTATATTTTTATTTATATAGTTATATGAGGAACATGGCTGCGTTCCGCTCCAAGTTGAAAAATAGCGTGTAGTGGCTACTATACGTAACCTGTTTACAAAGACCGGTGTCCCATTAACCTACAAAGGTGACTTATCCGCTGGAAGATCAGTAACTCTTGCGTACTTGATAATGGCTACCAGAGTGCTAGCTTACTAGAGATTGAGCAATCTCCACAGATGATGGAGATTGTAAATGGTTATACTGAATCCACTTGTCGTAGATTATAATTATAATGAATGGGTTTTGAATGATTGATCTGAAAAAAATCTGAATAAATTTGAAGAAAATTTAAGAAATGGGTAGCAGCTACAAGTATATTCATGAGAATACAGATTCGAAAGTATAGATAATAAAATTATGTATTCAGTGCTACTCATTTTTATTCATAAAATAGAATTATAGTATCATTTTTTGAAATCAATTTGAAATAATAGATTAAAAACACAAATTAAAACAAAGATGATGGTTCAAACAAAATAAAACCTGAAGATGACGTGGAACATCGAAACTAGTTGTTCTAATTTGTGTTTTTAATCTATTTTATATTAATTTCAAAAAAGGGTACTATAATGCTATTTTTATGAATAGACTATATACAATATGAGAGAAGTTTTGAATTTATGATATTAATTACGTATTGAGGAAACGAGAAGTAGCTCCAATAATCTCTAGTCAGTTAGATTCAGAAATATTGATCATAAAAATATAAGAAGCGTTTTGAATGAATGATTTTAATAACTTTTTTTAATTAACACTTTCATTAATTATTGTTTTTAATGATTGCAAAAATATAAAGCAGCTCCAAGGATTGCCAAATAGAATGCAGATTAAGAAGTATAGATCATTAAAAATGTAATAGAAGCAAGTTACAAAATCGTCTCCATGATATAGCAGGGTATGAGTAGAGGCATCAGGATAAATGAGGAGCATATTGAAGAGGATGAGTAGAAAGGGAAGAAGAGATAAAAACCTAATAAATCGCTTAGTTTTCCATAACCGCTCCTTCTAAGCACTCGATAGAGCTCCAGTACCAAACTAGTGAAACTATTTTTCCACGGATGTTCATCTTGTGACGGCCCTGACTCGCTAACCCACATTCTTGTCGCCTTTTGCTATATCTGTAGATTGGCTAAAATCTGCTATAGCTTGTCTTCTTTTATATCTATAGGTTAGCTAAAATCTACTATAGCTTTTCGTCATATATATCGTAACGCTGTACCTGGTTGTGTATCTATGGAGTGACTTAAATCTGCGGTGGGTATATCTATACATTCCTCTAAAATCGGTGGTGGCTGGTTTTACTATAGAGTGTCTGAAGGTGTGCTATAGTTGTTTTTGCAGTAATGTCTATGATGCAAAGATTGTTGCTTAACTCTTCGGTGGGGGTGGGGGGGGGATGCTAGAGGCCCCCGCCTTATCAGTGGCCCGTTTAGTGTGAAAGTCAAGTGTGCTGTACTGAGATTCACTTGAAACTGTCAGATTCCCTAATGAGTATCACCAATGCTTCTCATTTGACCAATGCTGAAATAGTGGATAAAGTGTAGAGTAAGGTATAGAGTATAATAAAGGTATATAAGTGTAGAGTAAGGGAAAGGTGAGCGGAGTTTACGAGAGTGGCAGCTCCTACCAGATCTAGGTTGTTGTTATGGGTCAATTCGCTCACTCTCTCTCTCTCTCTTGCACTCGCAGGCTGTTATGGGTCAATTCGCTCATTCTCTCTCTCTCTCGTACTCGCAGGTTAGATAACCTTGTAACGCAGCGAGGGTTATGTGAGGGTCGACTCCTACTGTGCAAGAGCATCCTCCCATGCAATTGCTACTTCTCTATTTGAATGTTCCAATTTGAAAATTAAAGGGTTTTGTTTTTGGTGAAAGTACAGAGAGATTCCCTAGTTCTCCTTTTCTATCTGAATGTTCTCGATTTGGACAATAAAGGGTTATGTTTTTTTGTAAAACTATAGAGATAGAGAGATATTCCCTAGTCCTTTAATCGAAAATTTCTGTCAATCTTCACTCGATGTAGTTGCTTCTTTTCCATCTGAATGTTATGAATTTGCAAAATAGAGGTTCATGTTTTTTTTGCATGAAATCACAGAGAGATTTTTATTATTCATATTTATTCATACAATTAGTACATCATCAAAATCATAGGGAGAGAAAAAATAAGGCAACCTTGTGCTATTCCTTTCCGAAATTCAAATAAGGTTACACATAGTCCAAATGGATTATATCTTATAGTTGTTCACTTCACAAAATTTACAGTTCCTCATTATTTCTACAAAGTAGATTTTCAATTTTAGATGCTTCAAACCTAAACATAGAAGAAATATTTCACATGTTTATCACTAAAATAGGAAATATTCACATAGAAATAATTCATCTTGTCATTCAATGTGAAATTTTGTGAATCTTCTCAATCACAAGCATCTGAATGTTCTCAATTAGTTTTATCTTGTGAAATTACATAGAGATTCACTAATCCTTCAAACGAACATTTCTTTTAATTATAAGCGTAGATACTAATAGTTTCAGTGGTTTATACTTTTTATACAAATTTGTTATGTTGTCTGTACCAAGCTATTAAAGCTCCCATAACATATTTGTAGATAATCAACCTTAAAAACCTGTACTAAACCCCCTAACCTAACCCCGACCTAACCTTAACTGAGTATTGATCACATTACATCTAATCATCATCCGTCTCATTACCCACACAGAAGCCTGATCTCATGTGGACGTCATCTCAGCCAAATCAAACTACTACTATAGTGTAGATTAATTTAATGTTGAGATTTCGATTTTCAAGGGTTTTTAGAGCGCCAGGGATCATTCATGGGGTCCCCACAATCCTACTTATCTAACGTTTTGACGATATTATCATTTGGAATTTTACTTGATATACCACAGTAATTAAATTTATTCATTTATTTCATAACGTCAAGAAAGATTACAGTAGAATTGAATGATTGAACAAACAATTCTAAGATGTAAATGATTCATTGATTCATTGAGTCACCAATCATAGTCAGAATAAATAATCAGTAGTTATTTTAATATTAGTAAGCTTTGATTCACCTTATGTTTAAATTGCAGTTCGTTAGGTATTGAGAAATTCACGTTTCAATTTTTTATATAAATGTTGTTTGATCTTCACACTCTTTCTCCCTACTTTGGAGCTTCCCCTCCAGTCAAAGGAAAGTGAAATTATGCCAATGTCTGTCTCATCCCCCCCTCTACATTCAAACTAAAAGTAACTTTTCTTGTCCATAGTAAGATACACCTCTACCTAATAGTCAGCATTATTTGTTGAATGGGAGGAGTTGGTGTAATGTGTTGAGGAATACTGACTGTTTGAAGTGAATTTTACTATTGTGAGACTCATTTCATCTGTCAGCATTGGTTAAATGGGAAGAGTTGGTTGTGTTCATAAGGAATGCTGACAGTTCAAAGTGAATGTTACTGTAGAACAACAACTACGACGTAAAAAACTGACGCAATCATAGCATAGCGTAGGACCCGGACGTGAAGCGGCTATTTTACTTTCACTTTAGCATGTCCTGCTAAATAAGTGGGTGAAGAGAGAGGGGACAGTATGGAAGGTGAGAGAGGAAGGCATAAAAAGAGAAGGTTGTTAGAAATGGACAGGTGGAGGGGGCAGTGGATAATCCGATTTCTTTTCTGAGTTTTTTATGTGTTTTCTCTTTCGATTCCTTCAGAACAGGTTGTTGGTGATTTGGGATTTAATACACAAATAATTCAAAGTAAATATAAACTATCTAACCATCAATATTTTATAATTTCTAACTATCAATGAAGTCTGTGGTTTTTGACATTTTCTTTCAACAATTATTCAAAGTAATTGCTTGGAGATTTATTCCAAGTGAGGCTTAAATGAACAAAACTTCATAGAAATTGTTTGAAATACGTAGAAATTCTACAAAACCTCATTTATTTATTAATTTTGATACAAAGAACAAATCATTAAAATGATTGGGGAAGGATCAACAGGCACAGCCCAAAACTGTTCCTTCCCCGAATTTTTATTAATACACTAGTCCAAATACATTATTCGTAGAAATCGTTTGTCGTGATGAATTTTGGGTAGAAATCAGTTGAAAAATGTATATTAAAATGCAGGACTATTAAGATTGGAACAAAGTTTCTGAATTTGTAAACCCATTTTACCAAATCTCAGATCAATCTCAAAAGAAGGTTTCATCCTTTACTTTCCATATCAGTCTGGTTAAACCTCCCTGGCATGGGTCAATCGTTTTTTCAGCAACCATCATTTTGGTTTATACTGGAGTTGGTTATTTAGAGGCTTAAGTAACCTAGAATTGAGTAGAATGAACTGTACTTGACGGTTGATTACATATGGTTATTTTCAGAAGTTGGTGATGTTATAAGTGAACTAGAATATTGAAAAGCCTCTCCAGTTGAGCCATAGTTTCAACTGTTTTCCACAGTTCACCATATGGATGAACCCTCTCCAACCTCTAACTGAGATATTATTACAAGCAGAGGAAGTTCAACATCGGTTTTTATAAACATCTTTTTGTATTCTCTGAAAACAATTTTTTTTTCATTATAATATTCCGATCACCGAAAGTAAATCTCAGTTGGTCACGTGTCGTTTTGGAATGTCCAAAGGTGATCTCAGAATCGTGTAGGACCTCCAGTTGGCATTCCACGGGACCACCTCTCTTTCACTCTCTCTCGCTCTCTCACCGGCGAACGTCCGTCCTTGTATCATTTGACTTGACCCACATTTGCCAGCAGCATATTTACAAATGCCGGCCGGCGTATTATTTCAAAATCTGATGCAGCAACGGGGGCTCATAGTGACGTCAAAACGTCACTAACTAGGTCTCTCTCTCCCTCTCTTAATCCATCAAGTTAGCCTCTCTCTCTCTCTCTCTCTCTCTCTTTCCCTCTCTCTCCTCTCTCTATCTTGTAAAAACGATCTAGTGACGGTGCTTGCACAAGCGTTTGAAATGCATTAGAAAACAAGCAAGGGATTGCATGCTTTTCGCATGACTGCTTTCTGGCCTTAGAAGGATTTACCTGTTTGCAGTCCTCGATGTGGTATGGAAAAGCATTGGCTTGTTGAAGTTTGAGAATGAGTTGATTCTGAAAATGAATGATTAGTTGTTATTCAGCAGCCGAAGATCCCTAGAATCTAGAAATTAAAGAATCCCTAAAATCTAGAAACCTTTACCTTGAAGGTTTAGAATTGTGGTCCTTCATCTTCAAGAGTCAGAAACGTGTTCCTTCATCTTCAATGTTTAGAGATGTGGTTCTGTAGTGTTTGAAAAATGTGGTTTTCCAGTGTATAGATAATTATTATGTTTCTGTATCTTCAAGTTCAAGAAATGTTGTTCATAATCTCCTAGGTTTAGGAATGTGGTCTTCTATTTCTTCTATTTCTTCTATTTCCAAAATTTATAAATGTGATCTTTCATTGGAAGGTACAGAAATATGGTATTCCATTTGTATAAGGCCCAGAAATTATTTTGGTATTTCATGTTCCATATTTTATCGTCACCTACGGAAATATTCTGTATTTAACAACATTCATACACTCATGGATCTTAAATACACATGAATCGCTTCATAGGATTAATAGGACTTGTCTTAATAGGACGAAGGTTCCTTTATTTGTAGAAGTACTTGAAGGGATAATTGCAGTATTTACAAAATACATTAATATGGCTTGCACTGTATTTCCCTAGTTATCTACATGGGATTCATACTAACTCTCTAATTCTGTTCTAAAAAGTTTCATGAGTGAGTTTATACTGGTTATGCTGTTCTTTGAAATATGTTCTCCTTTGAAGAGGAAAGATGTCCCCGTTGAATTGCGATTAACTTGAAGGGAAAATTGCAGTCTAAAGTTGAGCAATGACGTAAGCAGGAACCTATTACACAGATTGAGCGGTGTATTTCCAAGCTTCTTCTCCTTTTCCTTCTCCGCAGCATTTCCATGAGGATGATTCACAATACTACGTCATTGTCTGAAATTCTTCCTACTTGATTCTAACTTTTCGTTTTGCATTCTCTTGTTGTTTCTCTTGCGCTTATTAATGTATTCATCTCATCCTCTTCCTCGTATCCTGTATTTAATGTATTGTAACATACCTCCTTTATGTATCGTAACAATCATAAATAAAGAACTCTAACTAATCTAATCCTATTCACAGTGCTGATCCTCATGTAGATGGAGACTTGAGAAGAGGTTGTCACACTTACATCTGCTATGACAATCGGCGAAATTCAAAGACCTTTGAATCTCAACCTAGCAATTGACCCAATCTACTTACACTCAGAGTAGAGTTTACACAGGAGTTTCACGATTTTGCCTATATTAACCCTGCACTAAGTAGTTTACCAACCCCAGCTCTTATGTGTAGGCCTAAATATATGTGCCTTGGGTTTCTAGTCTGGGATTTCTCAGTAGTTATCCTTGTTTTCTAATGAATCTCTGATATGTAGTTCTCAAGCTCCGAGGTGTGTATAGTGTGGTCCACGTTAGAAGAACAATGCCAGTGGACAAGATAGAAGAATAACGATGCCGATTCTCTGCATTAATTAATTATACTTCTACACTGTAAAACACATCATTATTGTCATCGTTGTGGACCTAGAAAAGGATAGTACAACCAGCTTTGTCGAATGATAGACAAGGATAGCAAAACCAAAGTTGATCAAATACTGTCATGGACGTGGACCTCACTATAGAACTTTTCATATCCTGGGGCCTGTTTCATAAACATTTAGAAATCTCCTAGTCCAGAAATAGGTCTTGAGACATATTTATTTATATGCATTTTTTGCGTTTCTGAGCAGAAAAATAATATAATTGATTATTATCGGAGTGTTTACAAAATTTCATTCTACCAATGTGAACACTCCAATAAAACCCAATATAAATCATTTTCTGCTTAACAGAGTAGAAATCATAAGAAAATATTGCTCAACCTCTATTGATCCGACAGACTTCTGAATCCCTATGCAACTGGCCCCTGAATATGAAAAGTATCTTTAATTTTAATACCTCCTTTGTGTGTGAGTGCACCTCTAGTACGTTCTACCACAAACCATTGAAACTAGCTTTCTGCATAATTGCACCCCTGGTACGTTGCTCAATAAAGCCGCTTGCGAGTGTGCGCGCTTAGCACTCAGCTGTTGCTGCACGAGCTCAGAGTGAGTGAGAGAGTTGCGAGAGAGAAGGTGAATCAGCTGTTGTACACTGGGTGTGAGTGAGAGATTCTTCAAGGAGCGTGTGAAGGGGAAAGAGAAGGTGAACCAGCTGGGAGAGAGTGAGAGAGATTGGAACACGTGACGTCACACACCAAGGTCGTAGGCGGTGTTGGGGAGGGGGCAGGTTGCAATCAGCTGGTACAGCCTCTGACAGCTCGGCTCTCAACAATCGATAGTCGTGTTTACTTCAATCTGCGCATGCGTAGTAGGTTTTAAATGCCGGCCGGCCGGCTTTTGTGACGTGAGAGGCACGTGGGATGGAGATAGATTGGACGGAGAGAGAAGGGGGGACACGAGTAGAGTGTACCGCGAGTGGGATGAATGTTTTCAGAAGGAGCAAATTTTGAGGGGAAAATGTGTGGGATGGAGGAGTCATTGAGAGGATGATCAGGGAGGGAGTAGGGAGGATGAAGATGTGGTAGTGGGGAGTAAGTAGATAAAAAGTAGAGAAGTTTACTTTTAAGTTTTTATGCTCTTTGGTGTAAAAGTAAGGGTGAACAGTTTCCAGAATTAGTTCAGAATTGTTGGAGAAATGAGTGGGTGTTTTGTGAAATAAGATGCGTGGGAGAAGAAGATAGCAGGAATTTAGAGAAGAGTGGAGAAATAAAATGATGTCATCGTAGGAAAATAGAAGGGAATGAGAAATAGGTTTGATAAGGTATAGTGAGATTCATTTTAAACTATCAGCATTCCTGTTGAATGACATCAATGCTTCTCATCCAACCGATGCTAGAGAGAGATCTATTTTTCAACACTGAGTAACTTGAGTAAACACTAATTTTGAACATTGAAAACCTCCAATGAATTCTTTAAAGCCATCCCCTATTTTCAATTTTATATCATCTATTTTAGCTCAAAAACTTTTCGTCTTATTTTGATCAAATATTTCTCTTGTAAAAAAAAACACTCACGGAATAAGATATACCCTTCTTGACAAAACAATCTTGTTTTAATTGATGTAATAAATTTCTAATCTTAATGAATTTCCATCTAGCTGTTTATCCTGTCGTCAATATTTGCAGTAGCAGAAATCTTCGGGGTGATTTAGAGCATTCAATTGGGATTTTCGTTTAGTAATCAATGAATATTGTATTTGGTGTAATGCAGAGTACTTTGATATGTAGAGAATCACATAGAAATATAGGAATTGAAGATAGGCTACCTTTTTAAGGTATTGAAATCTTGATAAAACTAATATCCTTATTGAAGATCCATTTCTGTTAATTCAATTAAATCCCAGAAAGAATCTTATAAAAGTTATGCCACCGAATAGTGAAAGTTTATCATGCAGATTACTCAATCGATACTTGAGAGACACTTGAGTGGGGTTGGGTGGGTGGTGGTTGAGAGAGAGAGAGAGTAATTCTGATCTTGACCTGGCACTGATTCAATTCTCCAATAATCAGGTCGACTGGCTTACATCAGGTCACTTCAGCTACGCCCTCGTCTTAGCTCCAGAAACGGACACTCCACATATATAGTAATACACTCTGGGGTGATAGGTTATTTATTCATCAATGAATACAGATATAAACATTTATTGTTGACTCAGTGATCGTATATATAGATATGAAGCATTTGTAAAAAGGTTACTTATCTATCAATGCATATAGATATATAAACGTGGTTTACACTTAGTGACCGTCGTGATAAAATAGGTAGGCTACTTTTAAAATTATGTATATATAGATATAAAGTTACGATGGCAGCCATATTGATCTTTGAAAATCCAGAACAAGTTGCTCAATAGCAGCAGAGGCTGCACCTAAAATGAAATTCACTTTAAATTGTCAGCATTCCTAATCAATAAACTCAATGCTACTCATGCAATCTCTACTGACAGTTTTAAATGAATATGACCACAGTGAGATTTACTTTTGACTGTCAGTATTTTTTATGAATAAGATCAATGTTAACCATTTAAATAATGCTGTCAAGTTGAAGTGAAATCAGCTCTCTGTCCTCGATCTTGGCTTAGATATTTAACTCGCTGTTACACTTTCGGTTTCAACTATATTTTTACAACTTCAACCAACTTGGCGATTAATTTCTTGAGATGTTTGTATATTGTTATGTTGCATCAAACGAGATCTAGGTCATACAATTTGGGATATGCCCTAAAAGTTATTTTGCTATGATCCTTAACGTATGTGGTATGATCTTCAACTTTTCTTCAAATCAAATCGAATAATCTTTATTCACAAAGAAAGTAGAAAGTAGTTCAACTTTTCAGGTATGATCAGCTGATTGAGGATTGTTCCTGGTAAATGCTGCTCAGTTTATTTTCATAAAAATTTACAGTTTTGAAAAATCTATTATAAAATTTCTATTCAATTGTGATGTGTGGTCAAATTCTCTCACAAACAACTAAAGATAGATGTGATGATATTTATTAGTGTCCACTTATTAGGTACTATCTCATTCTCCATAAATCATAACATATTATTCATTGTTGTTTCACTAAATGTTTTAACGCTATAACGGTCTTATCGTGAGAAAGGAATCAGCTGATTACAACAGTGTACTTACATACGAATACTGTATATTTAGGAGGAAGAGAGAAACACTCATAGGAAATTCAACCTTCTCCTCTTTATATCTGTTTGATCGGGAAAGTGTATAACTCTAATTGCCGAAAAATTATAATCAGATAACTTCAATTAGCTTGTTTAGATGGTGTGTTAATTACTACAACAATTATTGGTCCTAAGCTCGCATGAATGAAAGTGGCTCAAAAGTTTCATGCACGGATTTTACTGTTTGGTGAATTTTAATGACGTGAAATTGTGGATGTGATGAATGAACGCTAGGTTAATAGAGAACCCCGCACTGTAATCACTTCATAATTATCAAAAATACGCCTCATTTTTCCTTTTTTTTTTGAGGGTGAAGCCCACATAAGCTCTTAGGCTTGTGCGTGGGTAATGAGTGTGAGAGATGACTACTTTTTATATAGTCGGGACCGACGGCTTATCGTCTCCTCCGAAAGACGGTTGTGGTCTGGTCAAAAACTTTTTTCCCATGTCGAGATTCGAACTCGGGCTCTCTTATATTCATATTCACAATAATTGAATTGGTTTAATTCAGTAATAGCTATTATTGAATATCATATCATACGAGAATTACTAATCTATTTGGAGTATCATTGCTTCATGATCAGTTTGACCACCTAATCAAACAATTTTGATTGAAAGTATAGAATATGTACCGTAATAAATCATCGATGAATAACCACACCCAATGAGTATTGTGTATGAAACTTAATTTGAGAACTAATCAAAGAAAAATAAGTGTGAAACTTCCAGAAAGAAAGTGACTGTCACGTGTTTTCTTGTGCTATCAATCAATAACAATTATTGTAATGTTTGGACGGTTAGTGTGATAAACAAATAGTTCATTTTCATCATTGTTTTTATCAGTGCTTTCCGTTCTCGAATAGAGTGAGAATAACATATTCAGTCGTAAAAATAGCTCGATTGATAAAGACTTGGATAAAGTCATTCAGATTTTTCGATCGGTTTTGCGTTGTTTTCTTGCGGAGGCGTGAGAGAGAGAAATTGAGGGAGAAAGAGTGAGAGAAAGTTCTGGATGAAAAGGATGTATCGAGATAGAACTAGGAATTGTGGTAGAGAATCTATGAATGGAGTAAAGGGTGAAAATAGTGTTAGGATAGACCTATACTGTATTACAAAATGAATTGAGTAGTATGAACTTCAACGGTTAAACAATAATTTAGACATAAATACTCATTTTCATGAAATACACACTTTTTCAATCATTGATAACTACTGTCCATTAGCCAACATGTCCCCTATACTTGGTTCATTTGAAATGGAAGTTTAAACATAATAATTGTAGTTTTCCTGAAGCCTTCAGAACTTCACAATGAATTTCTGCATAGTTGACTAAAAATATAATGTCATTGGCTCTTATGGAAGTGTTTACACATTGGTAGACTGAAAGTGCGTGAACACTCCCATAAGAACAAATGAAATCTATGAATGATAGCCATCTCTTATCCAATGATTCTCTGTACGGATGTGCATGAATGAATACCATGTGTTGTTACGCTAGTGTACACACATTGGAAGACTGAAAGTATGTGAACACTAAGGACCAATGAAATACTATGAACGTTAGCCCTTCCTTCCAATGAATTTCTGTACGGATGCGCTTGAATGAATACCATGTGTTGTTACGGTAGTGTTCACACATTGGAAGACTGAAAGTATGTGAACACTCCGGTAAGATCCGATGCTATTCTATTTCTGCCTTGCAGAGCGGACAATAACAATGTCATGCGGGCAATGCATGTTTTTGCTGTGGCCCAAATAGATATTTATTGTGCTAATATTGTGAATGCCACATTAGTATTCCGAGATACATAGTAAACAGTAAAAGTATTGTTAGAGCCTGATGTCTGAATCCCCCCAGTCGTTGATAAAGAAATTTAGGTCGGCTACGACGTTTATTTGATGTTTTACAGTGAAATTCAATGCATACTGACAGCATTAGTTGAATGGGGATAGCTGGTATCCTATGGAAAGCGGCATTGTGGCCTCTCTATTATATCTACTGTCTAAGCGTTGTCTCATTGTTTTAGAATCTAGTTCATCACTTTCTTGCCAAAGCTATTATGTAATTGAATTGACAGTCTCATTGTTTGATAGTATGATTTTTTCTGTCTATTTTTAGATGCATTAGAAAGCTGTACGGTACTGGATTGTTTTCTAGTCTCGTTCCAACTTCAAATTTGTCCCTACTCACAAGCCATTTCCATGCTTTGAAACAAACTTGAAAAAACTCAAGTAGTTTTAGTATGAATTTGGAAAATAATATCAAAATTATAATTATTGGATAGTAGCTCTCATCGAATTTTCTTGTAGCTGTTCACCCAGTTGTGAATAATTTCAGTTGCAGAAGTCTTCGGGAAGTTTACAGCATTCAACTTTGGATTTTTGTTTAATAATAGTTTCTCATTCATAAGCATTTGAACAAATGCAATTTCTCATTGATTTTCTTCCTTAGAATAATATCATTTTTAAAACTCCAATTCAGTATATGGACGATTTCAATGATTTTACCAACAAACCCCTCTTGTAATAATCCAAGAACAGAAAATTTTAAGAAAGGAAAGATAAACTATGATATTGGATTTCAAGAGAATGTTGAAGTCTTGTAATGTAAGTGAAAGGCATCCATATATTTTTAGTTCTCCCATTTTCATGTAAAGGACTCTTTCAGCGTCACAAATGATGAAATTTTCATAGTTCTTCCAATCACCTACTCAATAAAACTACCCACGATTAAACTTCAAACCGTCAGCATTCCCTATAAATAACATCATCTATGTATCCACACAACCGATGCTGACAATTTGAAGTGAATCTGAGCTATTATTCAAAACATTGACCCACATCTAAAATCATGACACAACTTTCAAATCATAATGATTCCCACTTCCCAACATTCTCTCAGAATAACCTTAAAATTTTAATTGTTTGTAATTATGTTGCAATTTTTGTACCAGTGACAATATGCTTTCCATTCGTGAATGTTTAATTTTAATATTGAGGTCAATGCTTGATGTGTCAGCTATTCAATTAATTTTTTTTATTTAGGTTTTAGGTTCCTTTGTTCTATTTTTAAAAATGCTTATTAATCAGGTGAACAGATAGCAATGACTTGGCCTTGATTTGTTCCAACAAAACCACTTTAAACTTGGGAAATTGTTTTTTTAATTTTCAAATGTTATCATTCCCTTACACACAATAGTATTGTCATCAGTAGCTTATGTAATATTTTGTTGTGACCACTGTTTTAGATTAGCGATTACTGAATAACATGTTTTCATTGTTGAAATTGTTTTGTATCGCGATTTTGGTTCAACGTTAACCATTCTCCAAAACTCTAATAAATTAAAATCACGTGCAAAATATTTTTAAATTATATGCTGTTGTCTAGATTTGAAATATTGTTTTGGGTTCTGGGATTACTTATCTTGTTTTCATTATTTGTCGAAACTTCAAAAAGATGTGATAACATGAATTGGCGAAAACAGTACAGTATTAAAATCGTTGAGAATGATATCATTTCCATACCTTGAACAATCTCAAAAATTAATCACGTAAAATGTTCTTTCTTCTCTAAACTCTAGATTGATTTTCAAGTTATGCGCTTTCTAATGATGATTTAGAGCGTATGTGAAATAGATTCATTATTTATGTATCAACTCATCCATCACTGTACTCTCTACTCACACATAAGCTTCAGACTCATGCTAGTGTTCATCAGAAAATAATTTTATAACTATTTTTATCAAGTTTTGTATAGTTCCTTATGATCTTAAAAGTATTATTATTGTAACAGACACTGATTTTCAGTACCTTTTGATCATAATAAAAATAAATGTCACAGATATAGTTCAAATTGCAATAGTTTCAAAGGTTGCCATTTTCCTTAACCTTTCGTTTTCAACCAATTATCTTCTTAGTCACTAAAATGACGATGGTTATCGAAGATAGTAAATTGTAAATGACCCATTGTAGATAGACGATAATGGGTTATCGATAGTAAATTTGCTGAAGATTGTAAATATGATAGAGATAGTAAGTAGAAAAATATAGGGAAAGATATTACATAGATAAATGACTGTAAATATATTGTTATTCATCTCAAATCAGTCACTGTCAGCATTGGTTATAAATAGCATCAATGCTTCCCATTCAACCAATGCTGACAGTTGAGAGTGAATCCAACTACTATGGTAAATGGTGGGGAAAAGATAAGATAGATAAGAAAAGAGCAGCAGCTGGTCGGTCGGTCATTGGAACCAAGATCACCCAACCCTAACGAATAGCAATTAAGAGGAATCTAGATATCTGTAATAACGTCAACCTCCAGAGTCGCGGTTCGGTTTTATGTAACCTTTTAGCGGATTTGCTTTCACTTTCCACTGCGACTTACCTTCACTTCTCTTCGTAAACGGATTTAATTGGATGGTAATGGTTTCAAGTATTGGGTTGGTCAGTTTTGGAAATTTGTGTGTGATGGTAAATTTTCTCTAAACTAATGAATAATAAAAAACGCCGAGTGTAGTCTATTTTCTTCAAGCTAAGGAAAAAGAAGATTCACTTTAGTTTCATCTCTCATCATGATCCCAGTACATGACTTTTTTGAGCAACTTTCTCAGAGAAAAAATTGAAAAACTTCTCAATGTCTTTGAAGTACCATTATTTTACAAATTTTCTAATTTGCATCACCTAGGCTCGGTTTCTAGATTAAATTTCTGGACTCTTACTAAATCGATAGATTTAATAGATATTCGATAGATTTAAAGATCCATCCGGGTCCATTAGATTTGATAAGTATCCTAGAAACCAGCCCCTGGACAAAGAAATCACGATGATTCAAACCTGGGTATCTTGAAGTATTTTGGCAAAACTAGCGTTAAAACCTCTGTATTTCTCCTTCTATATATTATGTTTCGCTGAGGTTTACCAGGATCTGAAGTTGTGATGGGTCAAACCTTTCTTTCATTCTACTTAATTTTACCCAACTCCTAGAAAAAGAAACGTAGGTGATTCAAACTTTTGTATCTTAAACTGTTTGTGACAATATGGCCGTTAGGGTGGGTCTTAAACTGGAGAATTATGTAAAAATACTATGAGAGTTATGTTACTTGAACTGGATATGTTTTGCTAATGTTTATCAGAATCCAAAGGTCTTAACCTTCTTTTCCAGTTCTTTTCCAATGTATAATACCTGTACAAAGAAACGTAGATGATGAATGAAACTATGGTATCCTCAAAAATATTCAAGACAAAGTTGACGGTTAGGAGCTTGAACTCGCGCTCAGGATATGTTTGTTTTGCTGAGTTTTATCAGAATCCAAAGTTGTGAAGGTCTAAACCTCCTTTTCCAGTTCGTTTTCTAATTTGCAATATTTATACAAAGAAACGTAGATGGTACATGAAACTATAGTAACCTAAAAAATATTCAAGACAAAAATGACGGTTAGGAGCTTAAACTCGCCATCAGGATACATTATGTTGTGTTTTATCAGAATCCAAAGTTGTGAAGGACATGTTTGTTTGTTTGGGAGATGAAGATGAGTGATCTCCAACTCACAACACCCAGATCTCACCTCAAGGTGAGCGGCATTCAGTCGCCGCCTGGAAACTGTTGACCAATGGCAGTCATTTGCATTGGAACATCCTTCTGATTTCGCCAATCCTTGATCGCCTCACAAGGCCAGCATTTTTGTTTTTGCTCTTTGCCTCCTCTAAGTGTGTCGATGCTCTGACAAACATGTTTACTAACAAACTGTGGACGAAGTTTTCAGGGAATGTTTTATGGTTATATAATAAGTTCGGGTGATTTATGCAGCGAACTTGTTTTGGTTGAGCTCTTAAAGAGTGCAAGATGAAGTTTTTTGATTAGATTATTTTATCGATGTTGATTATGAAACTTCTCTGCTAAGGTTCTAGACTAGAATAGATTGATAACAAGTTATACTAATAGATTGCAAGATGGATTGTATTAAGTTTTTTTAATTACATTATGGGCCGGTTTCCGAGCTCGGGATTTAGCTAAGTTCTAGACTTTAAACAGCTGGAGTCAGAAAATTTGGCTTTCCAAATGGGGCCTAGTCAATAGTTATTTGTGCAACTAGTGCGCAAAGTGACAGTTTGCTGCACCGAAAGAAACGTTTACGCCCGAGCCGTAGGCGAGGGCGGAATGGTTTCTTGAGTGCAGCAGAGGAACTTTGCGCACGTATTTCACATTAAGTTTTTCCTACAGTTACCATTGAATATGAAAAGTGGGTAATTATGGGTAAAATTGCCTGAAATGCATCAAATGTTTTTCTGTGTAATTTTATTATTGATAAAAACCATAATTTATTGTAAAATTGAATAAAAATGTTGTCCTTGGTTATAATATATAATAGTAATAATTAGCGCGTTGTGCTTGGTTGCACCTCTGCTCACTATAGCAGCCACAGCAGTCACTGTTACCAACTTCATTTTGATTTTGCTGCACTGTTGCTCCATATAACCTACTAAGTATTTTGCGTTGCCATGTTGCAAATCTGGAGTGCAGAAGAATTTTTCCCGCACTAGAGCGGAAAAGTGATTCTTTGCGTTCTGTAATCAGTGCAGCAATGGCCACTTTTCAACGTAACTGTAGGAAAAGTGAATAGTATTGCTGCAAAATAAATCTTTATTTTCCCATTTCTATAATTGGAAACGTTTTTCCTTGACAAAATGAAACATTTCTAAATTATTCAAAATAGCTGGAACTTTACAATATTTTCTCTTAATTTTATTTGGTGTTCAATTTTATATTTTTTCGAAATTCAATTTAAACGTGACTTTGACCATGATTACGACAACGCCCCGTTTCGGAAAGCCAATTTTCTGACTCCAGTTGTTTAAAGTCTAGAACTTAGCTAAATCCCGAGCTCGGAAACCAGCCCTAAGTTATTCATGTTGATTATGAAACTTCTCTGCTAAGTTTCTAGACTAGAATAGATTGAAAATAGTCGTGATGACGTTAACAGTCTAGTTCTAGTCCAGTCTACTGTTTTAGTTGAACTCTTGGATTGCAAATTAGATTGTATAATGTTTTTTAATTAGATTAATACTATTCATTTATTAATGTGAATGTCAAAACATCTCAGCTAATGTTCTTGGCTAGAATGCATTGAATATAAAAGTGATTAAGATACTTCCAGTGTAGTCTAGTAGTTTCATTGTAGGTTAGAATATATTATTGGAAATGGAGAAAATAAAGGTTAAATAGAGTGTAACTGATGAAATATGGGGCATATCACACAGCATAAACCTGAGAATTATTCAACTACACGAAGTATTGAGATGTTTGACAGTTTTTTAGGGATGGTTCAACCATAGGAAAATAGGTTCTAGGTCCCAGTTTCCATAAAAGCCTGTTAAATTTGAATCATGATTGAAGCCCACGAGAGTGAATCATATAATCAACATGAATAAATACTGTAAAACTATTTGAAAAAGAAGGCTTCTCTTATTGGTTCTCGTAGCACTTGATCACGGTTAAAATTTAACAGTCTTTCGTGAAACTTTTATCTACAATCAAACTGAATCATCAAAGTTTCATAACGTACTGAAATTCACTTCAGAAAGCGTGCCCCAAATACTTACTAAAACAAACTAAAACTGTTCAACCAGTTGAATAATTCGAATCTTCAATCTCCTACTGACTAATGAAACTACTGAAAAACTAACGGAAGTATCTTGTAATAACGATTACGAGTACCGGTGTAGCTACTGCTGAAAAAACTGGTAATTACTTTTCGTACCGCCCTCGTACGCGTTTGCCGCGCCCGGTAGCACAGCTGATTACTGCAGCGGTTGTGGCAGTGGGAGAGGGAAGGACGTATCCTTGTCTTTGAGAAAGTGTGTCACTGTCAGTGCTAGTCTCTCTCTTTCTTTCTCTCTCGGAGACTTTTTTATGTTCGCCATGCTATGCAACCTTGCCAAACTCAGGTGCGATTAGGTAAGTTCCAGAGAGAGAATTGTGGGCTGAGAGGAAGAGGGAGTATTGTGTGTAGGAATGTTTGAAAGAGAGAGAGAGAAATTATAAGTGGGTTAGAGAGTGTGATAATTTTGTGATTAAGAATGTGATTGGATTGTGAGAGAGATGCAGTGGGATTATTTATACATGATAGCAATATTTATCAATTCATGAGATAGACATATCAATAGAGATCAATAGATACTACATCAGTTATGTGTAATTTTGGTGAATTGAGGTGAAAATTTCAAATTTGTGAATCAAACCCAGTGATGGTTCAGAGTTTATTAAATATTTAATTGTAGATTCACAAGAAAATTGAGTATAGTTTAGCCAGAGACTATAAAAAGAGATAGAGAGAGTTAAAAAGAGGGTTTGAGGTGGTGCTAATAGAGAGAGAAAGTGAGATTATTGTTTGGATTTCGTGAATTTAGGTTTCGGGTAAGATAAAGAGAAATATAGAATAGAATAGAAAATACCACATTTTGATCAATAGCAATTAACATAAAGGTAAATAATTAGAGAATCAATAATGAGAGAAAGAGAGAGAGTAAGTGAGAGAAAGAGTAATGCGAAGAGACTGTGTGAGTGGCAGGGGAGAGGAAAAATTGAGAGATGAATACTTTTTTCTATTACGATTAAGGATGAAGAGAGATGAATCAGTTATGCTGGTTGTGAAAAAACCGAATTTAAGGATGTGGGAAACAAGAAGAGAGTAAACAACTAAGTGGGAAAGAGAGAGAGTGAGTGAGTATGAGAGTGAATAAACAACATGAGTTCTTTAGCAACATGTTGCACAACTACATGACGTCACGACATGATTTCCATTTTGCTGTTTTGCAACATAATGGTAAAGACTGATTCGTGCTCCGGGTTGGCCTTCTAAATAGTGGGTGAAAATCGGTCGGTTAGAACCACTCTTAACTAAGGATCAAGGTTGTGGTCGTTTGACTTTTTAACCGATGGATGCAGTTTTAGTGATTGGTTTTATTAATACAGAAGTTTTTTAATTCAAATAAATCAGAGTAGTGAATCATATTTAAAACAAGTATTACTCAACATTGAAAACTTGAGATATTTTCAAAAATTCACTTTATTTTAAAATCATTATTTCACAGGAGCATGCTTTCGTTTATGCTCACACATCATCAACAGGTACCTTTGGGCTTCATTGTTTCTGAAGGATAATACAATAGGCTAATTCATTTGAAAATTTTTCATGTTATGTAAACTTATGGGACAATGAAGAGGTTTTAAAATCAAATTGTAACATTGTACCTTATTACGGGCGTATGACAACATGCTGCAATAGTGACTTGATGTCAAGGTTTATATTCTAAGCACAAATTTAGATCTATCACAGCTTCAAGTCTTGAAGATTATAGTATAGTTTATTAAAACTACTAGTTGTTTCACCTCTCTTTTGTATATTTTGATAAACAGTACAAATCTAGTTCTTCTATACTACAGAACTAGTAGTATAGAAGAAGAAGTCTTGGGCAATAGCCTGTTTTTTCTTTCGTTGTATTGTTTTTGCTAACCTAATAAATAAATAACTAGATTAATCCTATTTCTATATGAGATTCTCAATAGCTCCATAAGATCTATTCATTATAAATCAGAAGAAACCTAATTCCCGATTACACAAACCGGTGTGCTCTATTCTACGGTTCACTTGTGCAGTTGTACAAAACTTGGAACATGGTTATAGAAATTCAACCATGATTAAATGCTGATTAAAGACTTTTTCGTCTTCTCAGATTGGTTCTCGTGGCATTCAAACTTCCTTTAATCACGGTAAAAATTGAATATACCAACTTTAAGTTTACAAAATTTGAAGAGATGTTTTCCGCTTCTCCGAATGGATTTCATAGCATTTAATCTTCATAAATCACAGTTCAAAACAATTTCCCTAAAAAAACGTTCTTTCATTAAATATTTTATTCAATTTAGTTTGATTATTTTCACTAAAAAAAAATTTTATAAGGTTTAAAACAATTGTTTTCAACAATATGGGCCGGTTTCCGAGCTCGGGATTTAGTAAGTTCTAGACTTTAAACAGCTGGAGTAAGAAAATTAACTTTCCAAAACGGGGCGTAGTCGCAGTAATAGTAACAGCACAATAAATCTATTTTCTCATTTCTCTATAATTGGAAACGTTTTTCCTTGACGAAATTAAACATTCCTAAATAATTCAAAATAGCTGAAACTCTACATTATTTTCTCTTTATTTCATTTTGTGTTCAATTTTCTAGTTTTTTTTTTGAAATATAACTTAAACGTGACTATGACAATGACTACGACTTCGCCCCGTTTTGGAAAACCAATTTTCTGACTCCAGCTGTTTAAAGTCTAGAACTTAGCCAAATCCCGAGCTCGGAAACCGGCCCTATGAGTTGCCAACACTATCGTTATCCATGATGTGCTCTCTCAACAATAATAAGCCTACCATCAAAGCCCACATCAGTTTTACTATTTGACCCACTTTTTTCAACTACTTATTGTCCACTCTTTTTTGCTGTTAACCTATTTATTTTCTTCGCTTCAATTGCGAAATGTTGCTTTGAATATTATTGGCTGTCATCAAACTCCGACAATGATCGTCAACTCACCGTCATAGCCACGCTTTTACCCTGTTCACTCAACACAACAATTACGCAATTTTTATGGTCAATTTCAATAACCGTTTCATTTTTACCATTTCTCTCTTCATCTCACTCTCGCTCTCTCTAAGTCCCTCTCTTTCTCCATCTCATCTATCTCTCCCTCTTTCTCTCTCACACATTTTCTCTGCTTTCATATCCTTCTCTCTTCTCTTTATCACTCTCTCGCTGTCTCTTTCTTTATTTCTCCTTCTCTTTATCACTCTCTCGCTATCTCTTTCTTTATTTCTCCTTCTCATCTATCTCTCCCTCTTTCTCTCTCACACACTCGCTATCTCTTTCTTTGTTTCTTCTTCTCTTCATCTATCTCTCCCTCTTTCTCACACTCTCTCTGCTTCTATATCCTTCATTTTCTGTCCTTTCAGTGTAATAATCGATTACTTGCAGCATGAAAAATTGCTTCAAATTTCTCTGGATAATACAGCCAGTGCCAGTTTAATATTCTCATTTAATATTACTCTTGTTCCATATTATTCTGAACTGTGTCCCTTGCGTAGTAAAACGTTGTTAATGGAAGCTAGAAATTGGTTCAGGTAATAATTCTGATATTTCTTGGACGTAATAAAATTGTAATTGTTTAGTTGATAGTGCAGGGATAGGTTGGGTATATTAAATTTGTAGTAAAGTAGGAGTTGAACTAGAAGAAAATCTATTCATACTGGTTTGACATTAATGGAGGTTGGATAAGTGTTTGTTTCTTCATTGTTTTAATGCTCATTGAATATTAGAATTTCCCAGTCTAAACAATTATTATGATGGATTACTTTTCAAAACAATAAAACATGATGAAAAATACCTGCCCCTCTTTATAGTTGTTAGTGTTGAAGTATTTAGGTTAGCTTTAGATTATTATAATCTCTCTCAATAGTTTTGTTTCCTCTTTCCCACAGTTCTCTCGTTTTTCTTGCTTCCTTTATTCCATACCGTCCCTAAACTTCATTTCCCAATTTTCCAACCTTAAGACTAGCAGGTAACCCGTGCTCGGCAAGGGTTCAATTAAAAACTTAGCAAACTGAAACCTTGATCTTCTGGAATCTTGGAGAATTCAAAGTAGGCTCACTACTTACTACCATTCTCGGTGAATTAACAATCAATATGCAAAATTTCAAGTTGATCGGTCCAGTAGTTCAGACGTGATGATGCGTCGTCATTCGTGACTTTCCTATCCCGTACGAGTATAAGCCAATTATTTCCTTTATTATAATATAGATGACAGATTGATTAATTGATTGATTGATTGAGTACTTTATTTATGTAGATTACAATTTATACTGGCTTATACACTCATATACAATAGCTTACAATACAGCAAAATTATAGATGAATTCACATAATATAGACTAAGAAAATAATTATTGAACTGTATATGATATGAAAAAGTAATTTGTAATATAATAACTATAGATATTATATTGTTATGCATCTACATAAATTGGCGGAGCTTTGGACATATCAATGTCCATTCTTCGGAAAGAATATTAAAAATATCCTCCCCACTAACTCTCTACCAAAAGAGAGAGAGATTGATTGATTGACAGATGATAGATAGATAGATGATTTGTTAGTATCTTTGAGTTTGAATAACTATTGAACGGTTTCAGATTTTGATGTGCGGCTCTCACCAATCATTTTCTCTTGGAACTCTATCGAAAGGAAAGAACTGTTCTTCCCCCGAATTTTGATCCATATACTGGTCTCGAAGAAGTAGGTTATGTAAATATAAAGAAAATAAAAATCTCAGTACTCTTTTTTGAAATATTTTATCACAACATAAAATAACACTTTGATGTTGTGATAAAATATTTCAAAAAAGGGTACTGAGATTTTTATTTTCTTTATATTTATATTACAAGTAGCCCTATACAGAAAAGAGATAAATAAGTAGGTTATGTTTATTTCTCTTATGAATTACAGTATATGGAGAGATTCATTTTCAACTTTGTAATCTCAGCATTCTTCATTTCATACAGTATGTAAACTATATGTGATATCTATATATATAAAAGCGAAATGGCACTGACTCACTCACTCACTCACTCGCATAACTAAAAATCTACCGGACCAAAACATTCAAATTTGGTAGGTATGTTCAGTTGGCCCTTTAGAGGCGCACTAAGAAATCTTTTGGCAATATTTTAACTCTAAGGGTTGTTTTTAAGGGTTTAAAGTTCGTCTTTTAGCATGTATATTCTTCTTCTCCCAATCTCTTAATTATAATTGAAATGTCCATATCATATGTTACTATAGAACTATAATCTAGATAGAGTACCTCTTCGAAACAGTTGTTAACTGGCAACTAAATTAATAATTTTGTCAGGTTGGCATTAAGTTGAGTTGACTCTGTTAGGTTGGCACCAAGTTGAAGATTTAAATGCATTTATCGCGGAAAAATTGATTGGGCACTGCTACTTCAATCCTGGGAATATTATATTACTAGCCGTCAGGCTCGCTTCGCTCGCCATATCCGTTTAGCCAGACGTTTAGTCTGGACCCCCGACTGGATTGTTCTAACATATGATAAAAATGCTCAAATGAAAAATGCAGGCAAGCGAAGCGAGCCTGCTGATCTCATTCCTGGACGATCCAGTCGGGGGTCCAGGGGGCGGAGCCCCCTGGCTAGACGGATATGGCGAGCGAAGCGAGCCTGACGGCTAGTTTTAGTATAATTGCTTCCTATAGAACTGACGCTAACAGTTTCACTTCAGCATGTTGTAAACAAGAAGGGAAATCCATCAGTCTCCCATGTTTGAACTGTAAAAGATCACTTTCCCTTTAAAAGTCCATCAGATGAGTTTTATAGGTTTTTGCGCATGCGCCAGAGGTTGTTGCGTGTGTATTAGTGAGCGGGACACGTGCTATGAAAAGTGTCGGAATCTCCCCTTCCCCTCCCCATTCAAAAATGCATGGACCCACTTTCAAGTGGTGCGATAAAATGATGCTGCCACCGCTTCTATTCATGTAGATGATAATGATAATGATGATGATGTGCATGATGAAGAAGAGAAAGAAGAAGAAGATGGAGGAGGAGGAGGAGAAGATGATGATGATGATGATGATGATGAAGCAGGGAAAGAAGAAGAATAAGATGTCGATGATGATATCCATGACGGAGAAGAGGAAGAAGAAGAAGAAGAAGTTGATGATGAAGAAGAGATAGAAGTAGAAGAAGAAGAAGGAGATGAAGATGATGATGATGTGGATGATGAAGAATAGAAAGAAGAAGAAGATGGAGATGATGGAGAAGAGAAAGAAGATGAAGAAAATGGTGATAATGATGATGATGTGAATGATCAAGAATAGAAAGAAGAAGAAGAAGAAGAAGAAGAAGAAGATGGAGACTATGAAGAAGAGATAAAATGATGCTGCCACCGCTTCTTTTCATGTAGATGATAATGATAATGATGATGATGTGCATGATGAAGAAGAGAAAGAAGAAGAAGAAGGAGGAGGAGGAGAAGATGATGATGATGATGATGATGATGAAGCAGGGAAAGAAGAAGAATAAGATGTCGATGATGATATCCATGACGGAGAAGAGGAAGAAGAAGAAGAAGAAGTTGATGATGAAGAAGAGATAGAAGAAGAAGAAGGAGATGAAGATGATGATGATGATGATGATGATGTGGATGATGAAGAATAGAAAGAAGAAGAAGATGGAGATGATGGAGAAGAGAAAGAAGATGAAGAAAATGGTGATAATGATGATGATGTGAATGATCAAGAATAGAAAGAAGAAGAAGAAGAAGAAGAAGATGGAGACTATGAAGAAGAGAAAGAAAATGGTGATAATGATGAAGAAGAGAAAAAAGATGAAGAAAATGGTGATAATGATAAATAAGAGAAAGAAGAAGAAGAATATGTTTATGATGAAGAAGAAGGAGAAAACGACGAAGAAGTTGATGAAGAAGAGAAGGAAGAAGATGAAGATGATGATCATAATGATAATGATGTTCATGAAGAAGAAGAAGAAGATGATGATGATGATGTACATGATGGAGAATAGAAAGAAGAAGAAGACAAAGAAGATGGCGATGATGAAGAAGAGAAAGAAGATGGTGAAGATGGCTTGAAGACGATGTTGCTGGCAATATTGTAAAGGTTTGCATCCTCTTGCTACCTCACTATCACCACCACTTGTTCATTGTAAATGCATGCTGTTTCCTTTCACTTTTCAAGCCTCCTATATAGTGAGATTCACTTTAAACTGTCAACATTGTTTGAATGGCGAGCCTTGATGCTATTTATGAGCGATACTGATAGTTTGTAGTGTGTTTCTTACTATAGATGAAGCAGTTTTTCTCTCCCAAAATTAGATAGGGTTACACATCGTCCGAAATAGGTTAACTCTTGTAGTTCTCCACTTCACAAAATTTTCAGTCCTTAAATATTTTCACAAAGTAAACTTTCAAATTTAGACGCTTCAAGACCAAAATAGAACAGATATTTAACATTATTATCACTTAAATAGAAAAGAATCCTATATTAAAGAAATAGTATTGAAAAAGGACAGAATAAAACAAACTTAATTTGGCTAAAACGAGAAATTAGCCGCACAACTCTAGAGCTCGTGTCTATTACAGAACCTCCTTCTAAAATGTAAAAACTGATCTGAGTTAACAAAGTGTACACCTCTTGTACCCATGATAACAGGTTACGAATTAATTAATAGCACCTTGTTTAAAAGCCATTAAAAACCAACTCTGGAACCGTTTTCAAGGCAAATGTTACTATCCAACTATATATATACTCCAGTGAAATTCACTTGAATCTGTCAGTATTAATTGAATGGAGAGCATTGATGTTATTGATGAGGATCGCTGACAGTTTAAAGTGAATGTAACTATTGTAGTTGAGAATATTCAAACAACCAACTATATCAATACTAGGTTAGCTAGTTAAATTTAAGCAACTGCATTGTGTGACTTTGATAATAGTGCCTGTCCTTCTCTCTAGGTCGACTGGCATGGAAAAATACGTATATACCTCTCTTCTATTTTCGTATGTTCATGTACTATACACAGTACAGTAGTAGTATATAGTATGGAACGGAAGGAATACGTATGTTTTACGTTGAAGGTCTGCTGCTCGTATGATTGAAAGCCGAATACCTTAGCGAGTATGGTCAAGGTGGATATTGAGTGGTAACAAGTCAAGGATCTCGTTTAATCAAACTGGAATCAAAAGTTTGCAATGCAAATAAAATTGCAATAAGATGCACATTGTAATGCTCTGAAGATGCATCGAGCATCGTGCCCTCGGTACTAACACTGGAAGGGTGACAGCTTGTGGTCAGCTACACCAAGTGACCAGCATTGAGCTAAACCAAGGAAATCCATGGAGAAACCTGGAAGGAGAATAGAAAATTGAGATATTATTATAATATTTTGGCCAGATTTCTGAAACACTTATTAAATTCAATATCTTTTAGACAACATTAACATTTTATCAAAATTTTTGGAGAGAAATAGTACAGGCTCAGCCCAGTTTTTCCTACAATGTCATAATTGTATTATGATTATAGTATTTTATACAATAATAAATAAAAAAAATATATGTATACCATCATAGACAAAAGAATACTACTATTTTTTGGATATTCTTTCTGATACCATTTAACCAGGACCTCTTATATACTACCGGACCTGAGCTTAGAAAAAAATGGCCGCCGTATGTGGTGGTCTTATGTAAATTCCTACTGAGAAAAAATCACTAATCAGCTGTTAAAGAGCGTCTCAGTTTGTCGAAATCTCAGTTCGTCTAGTTCCCGTTTAAAATATCAATGCTGGCCACCAACTACGGCGGTAATTTTTTTGTAGGCGCAGGTCCGGTATATAGGAAGTCCTGACTTAACCTGTAGATTGAATTTATTGATATAATATAGAGAAGATAGCCTATGCTTTATTATTTTATCATAAAATAATATGTAATGAAATCGAATCTATGAATAAGAATCGATAACCCTATGCTATCTTTCCTCTATGTTCATATTAAACCGATAGATAGAAAAATAACAAACCGAAAATAACAAAATAAAAGTTAGTGAATGAAAAGCAATGGAATTAGGAAGTGTATGCTGGAGAAGCAATAAGGCCAAAACTCCATACAGGAGAAAGTTGGCTACTTTTGATAGGCTGTGGCAGAGGAGAGAGACAAGCCAACACTTGTTATCATTACATTCTCTTTTTAGAGAAATGGTCATCATCATCGTAGTCGCCATAAATCATCGTCATCGTAGTAGTCATCATATATCATCATCATCATCATAATAAAGAAAACCAGTATTGAAACGTACTGTATACCAACAGTATACAAGTTCAAAATTCTCTTTCGTAGAAATATTTGTGGAATTTATATAATTTGTATTATCTTGGAGACTAATTAATACTGAAAAATATATTTCCAAGTCTCTTCTAGTTATTTGTCGATTTCGTAGGCCCGGTGGATGAGAACTTTGGGGGAACCTTGCATTCCGTATAATTGTTTCATCTTTTAAGATATTTCTGTATATCCAAGGGAACTTATACCAATTTTACAAACAAATTTATAGGTCACTTCTCAAATAGCTTGGTCAATTTTAATCTAGATTTTATCTCTTCAAGTTTTTCCCTTATCATACTCAAAGTCGTAGGGTTTCTATGATTCAAATTGAAATTGAATTGATGATTATTGCCGATTTCAATAATATAATTCAATATAATATTATACTCCACTAGCCGTCAGGCTCGCTTCGCTCGCCATATCCGTCTAGCCAGGGGGCTCCGCCCCCTGGACCCCGACAGGATCGTCCAAGAATGAGATCAGCAGGCTCGCTTCGCTCGCCTGCATTTTTTCATTTTTATCATATTATATTAGGACAATCCAGTCGGGGGTCCAGACTAAACGTCTGGCTAAACGGATATGGCGAGCGAAGCGAGCCTGACGGCTAGTAATATAATATTCCCAGGATTGAAGTAACAGTGTCCAATCAATTTTTCCGCGATAAATGCATTTAAATCTTCAACTTGGTGCCAACCTAACAAAATCAACTCAACTTAATGCCAACCTGACAAAATTATTAATTTAGTTGCCAGTTAACAGTTAACAGTTAACAACTGTTTCGAAGAGGTACTCTATCTAGATTATAGTTCTATAGTAACATATGATATGGAAATTTCAATTCTAATTAAGAGATTGGGAGAAGAAGAATGTACATGCTAAAAGACGAACTTTAAACCCTTAAAAACAACCCTTAGAGTTAAAATATTGCCAAAAGATTTCTTAGTGCGCCTCTAAAGGGCCAACTGAACATACCTACCAAATTTGAACGTTTTTGATCCAGTAGATTTTTAGTTATGCGAGTGAGTGAGTGAGTGAGTGCCATTTCGCTTTTATATATATAGATATAAATAATTATACAGGTCCTTCCAAAAAGCTTAAAGCTAGAGCTTTTGAATAATTTGCAACATTGAGACCAACCTGATCTGGAAAAATAGTTCAGCATTTTCAATCTGAGAGAAGAGAAAAGTGTTTAGTAAGACGAAGAGAGAGAGGGAGAGTATTATAGATAGAGATGGAGTGAGAGAGTGTGTGAGAGAGTGAAGTGGTCAGTGAGTGAGAGTTACAAGTGAGAGTCGGAAGAATTTTATAGCAAGGAAGAGAAACGTGTGAAATCATTGGAGCAGAGGAGATATGTCTTCTATTACCGAATGTATCACAACTAGGCTATCACTGCCCTTTCTAAAAATGTTATCAACAAATTCAACCTTTTTTGCAACATGTAGGCTATGTTGGAGAAAAGTTGAAGAAAGTTATGATAGCAGAATGGAGCAGTTGGATGTTGGATTTGATATTACTGTACAATTGCAACTTGGACGATTATCATAATCTATATATAATAAAGGAAAGAATTGGCTCTTACACGTACGGGATAGGAAATTCGCGAATGACGACGCATCATCACGTCTGAACTACTCAACTGATTAACTTGAAATTTTGCATGTAGATTCTTAATTTACCGAGGATGGTTATAGGCTCATTTTAAATTCTTCACGATTTCAGTAGTCAAGTTGTTAATCAGATCCTTGCAGAGCACGGGTTACCTGCTAGTTATAAATAATTATAATTTGAAAATTTATCGTATTGAAATAGATTTGCGATGGAGTGGAGAGTTTTCAGTTTTAAATTTAACACTTATCAGAGATATTGTGGAACTTCTCCATATTAAGATAAAGAAAGGAAAAAGATGTTGTCGAATTCCACTATAACATTTTTATTCACGAAAACTAGTTTTGGTGAATAAAAATGTTATAGTGGAATTCGACAACATCTTTTTCCTTTCTTTATCTTAGTTTTCAGTTTTCATGAAATTGTTTATTAATTTGTTCATTATTCCAATACATTGTTGTTCATTCCGAATTGGTTATATTCTGTACTGAAAACTGTATGAATTCTCTCATAGTTGGGGAATAATCAATCTGTATCTATAACAGTACTATATCTCTAGAAATTGTGTATTCGATTATGTTTTCAAATTCCATAATTAAAATGGATGAATAGTTTATCAAAACACAATAAAAAATTATCAAGTATCCTTCAGTTTTTGCAGCACTACTAGTCTCAACTCTTCAAGAGGCTTTTCAAGTGTAAAATTGTGGAACAATTATTAGTGTTGCTATAAAATGAAGAGTACTTCAATTTGTTAATGTGTTTCAATATTCAGCAGCCCTAAACAGAAGAGTGAATATAGATAATTAAAACTCATAGATAGGGGATAAATGCACTTTTCCCATAATTTCCATCTTAAACTATACCTCCATGAATTTTTTACGGTATTTTATTATTATTTTAATTATATAATTTGACCTAATTTTCTTTTTCCCGCTTGTTCCAGGGCGCTGTTGAGCTGAAAAAGCGACTGGACGAAGTCCGGTTATTAGAATCGCGAAAATCGGCCCGATTAATGGACCAAGACACTGATTTCGCCCGATTGGCCGATATCGGTGATCGTAAACGAACCTCCTCGCATTGCATTGACGTGCCTGCGGTTCATGGGTGAGTACCGAAATTTATTTAAAAAAACTTTTTGGAAAATATTCTTACTTGTTGTTATCCTTGTCTAACATATGACAAAGCAGATGGCGCAATCCTATTCCTCCTTCGCAAAGTTGCTAAATCGTTATTTTTGATCAAACATTTTTTTTACCTTTTGTAGAGAGGACTACAGTATGATGGCAGTATTTAATTAATATTTAATGTTGCCATCCTTGTCTATTATATGACAAAGCAGATGGCGCTATCCTCTTTCAGCTCCGAAACGTTACCAGGTCGTTTGCAATTAATGTAGAAATGTAATTCATTAGCAAAATATTTAAACCTGAATTATGAAAATTAATTATTGGAAAATATTTTTTTTGATGAATAAAATATAATTTATATTTTTTTCTACCAGAATGAACAGTTATTACAAAAGATTTATACTGGCATCAGCTATCCTTCAAGGAAAGCAGTGGCAAGGCAGAGAATCGGTTCCTATGTTTCTTCACTGTCAGTATAACGTGGATCTCACTATATTTTCAAAGTTGTACTCCACTACCATATAGAATAGAATTACTTTTTTATTTGTTGATGTGGCGACAATAATATTGCGAAGTTCATATTATGGAAGAAATAATCAATCAATTCATTTATTTCACAAATAAAGAAATATATAAAAATGTGAAATAAAAGTGGACAACCTTAGGCATAAGCCCGATTGGGGTGTACTACTCCTAATAAAACAACTAAGAAAACTCAGAAGTAATGTAGATGTAGATGATTCAATTTTTCGGAGAGTTTGATGCTGAAAAGGATAAAAACGGAAATTCAAATACAGATACAGGAAAAAGTTGAATAAAAGTAATTGAGCATTTGAATGCAGGAAGAAACATAATAGGAAATGAGCCTCGTTCGATTGAAATCCAAACTTCATAACCTACAAGTAAGAGTGCTTCTTTCCATTAATCAATAATTCAATTCCGGGTTCGAATCCTGACTTCTGCTGACATTTCTGCCTCCATCTCGTTACCTCATCTCATAACACCAGAATGGAATAGATTAGGATTCTCTAAGAACAGATTTGCCTAGGAGGATTTGCATTGAGCAAAATGATTAATGATAGAATTATCTTCAGTGATTCACTTTCAACTGTCACATCTATAATGAGTTTGTCAGCATTGGTTCAATGGGAAGCATTGATAATGTTTATGAGCGATGCTGACAGTTTCAAGTGAATCCTACTACAGAACGCCTTGACACGACCTACAAATTTCTGGTGAGTTGGTTTTCTAACAGTATAGTACGCACCTAACGTCTAAAAATAATTCCAATGCCGAAATCACGTCAAGGTTGGTGCGATTTGTTTGGAACAGCAATCGCTAAAAAATATTATTTGCCAAGGCCGCTCTGTAGCTGCTCGCTCGTCCGTAGGCTATTGTAAACTCAATTAGTAGTGCCACCACTCTGCAGGTTTTTAGTGTCGATTTTGACTGGTTTTTCCTTTTTGTAGGAGCTTGTCCTAACTTTAATTAGTTGCAATCTGTTCTACTGACTAGAAAATACAGTAGTTAGAAGTCTATGAAAAATCGATAAATTACTTTATATTAGAGGGAAATTTCAAATTGAAGAGGAAGAGTTTTTAAATATTTTTGTTCAAAAAACTGTCAAATAGCTTGAACGGTTTTGAAATACAAGCGATATAGCAAAATTCTAGAAATTTTGCTTGCCTGTGATTTTGACTTATCATCATCATGATATGCTAGACCTAATTGAGACATCTTCCACGGCTGTTACCCAAAAATGACCACGGAGTGCCTTTTTCACGACATTTGCGCTCGGACTATTAAAAGTAATCGTCTTTCATCATAATTTCAACCTTAGAGGAAGCATATATTTCAACTTTTAGTAAAGAACTAGCTGGTTGCCCGTCCTCCGCATGGGTCCAATTAAGAACTTGACCTACTGAAATCTTGAAGAATTTACAATAGGCCTGTAACCATCCTCGGTAAATTAATAATCTATAAGCAAAATTACAAGTTAATCAGTCCAGTAGTTCAGACGTGAAGATGCGTCATTCGTGAATTTACTATCCCGTACGTGTATAAGCCGATTCTTTCCTCTATTATTTATAGATTTGGGGAGTGAACTTTCTGCAAAGTAAAATGTAGATTTATTTATATTTTGTGGTGTTTTACATGTCTTCTTCATTAGTAATTCAGTTTCCTATTGTATGTAAGAAAATTTTCGGAAACTTCGTCCATAGAAGAATTTTGTACATTTTTCAACGATCAACATCATTATCTGATCATGAAAAACTTTGAATCGTTATTGAATATTAAGTAGATTTACAGTTTGCCTACACGATATGTGTAAATAAAAATTGCAAATCATTCAAATTGGTGTATTGAAAATCTGTGCCATTTTCGGACCCCTTCCACTAATTTAATCAAATGTATTAATAATCAAATTATTATATTTTTTAAAATTCGAGTGAGTCACTGAGTCGAATATTATGTGTGTTTTATTTCATTATTAAATTTTCAAGGTAGGAAAATTCAGAGGAAACTGAACTTTATTAGGGTTAATTAGGTTTAATAGCTTTCAAGGTCAGAAAATTTAGATGAAACTTGGGTTTTTTAATTCAAAATTAGGAAGGAATAATTAATTAATAATAATTCACTGATCAGAGAACGAAGAGTCAAGTCTTGATGTGGTGCCACTAGACATGCTTATAATTGTGGTGACTTATAACTTACTTGAAAATTTAAAACCTATAATTTAGGTGATTGATACTTGGACTAAAGCCCACGACAAATTAGCACTCCATTGGTATTCATGATAAAAAACGTGACCAACGCTTGAGAGGTATTCACATTCGGACAGCGTAGTAAAAATGAAAAAAAAAATACGAAGCACAACCATAAATATGCTAATTTGATATGCGTGCTTCTGTTGCTTAATTTATTCCAATGTAAAACAGTGCATTATGTGGGCCATAACGGATAACACCTATTCACCATTCTCCCTAATCAATATTATATCTATACCTACCGCAAAGGTATATTACATATTCTACATTCATTTAATATATTCCACTACACCGTTTTTAAAATATTAATTATTGTGTATCTTTGTTTTGAAAGTATATGAATACCTGAGTTTATATATATTGTATTTATCTTTGTTATGAGAGTAAATACTTATCTACATAGTTATATACTGCTAAATAATCGTTAGCAATATTATAATTTCGTAGCTTTGTTTTCGAATTATAATACACATAACTTCTAGCATCGGTATGTACTGGGTGCTCTATAGTATGTTTTTTTATTCAATGAATATTCAAATTACTTCTCGTACATATCAGTTGTTGAATTTTAATTGTTGTATACCTGTTGAATTCTTGCAGAATCAGTGACCATGAATGACTGCACTACTTTGAATATTATCGTGATATTTTGCGGAGTAATTTTGATTTATTGATAAAAGGGGTGTAGTTGACTGACTTTATTGATAGTGTGGGGTGTTTCTAGTGCAGGAAGTGCAGGTTACCCAGTAGTGCAATTACCTATAGTGAAATTCACTTACAACTGTCATCATTGATTGATTGTGAAGCAGTGATGTTATTGGAATTCTGAAGTGTCAAAGATCTACATTCAATTTTAGCAAATTGTTGGAATTTTGAATTGAAGTAAGATCTTCAGTTTACTCTCAATTTAGTAACAATGGGCTAAACTTTACTGAGATTGATTTAAGATTAAATTGAATTGAAGTTCTTTGAGAGAGGATACACATTTTTTCAAAATTGTCTCATGATAGAGATCCATCAGTTTTAATAGTTTTTTTATTAGGTGGAATACCGTATCATTTTTGCTATCTGAATTGCTCTCAATTAATGCCTCAGAAACAATGAATTTTCGTGCATTGCGTTAATTTATCAAATTGATAACACAAGTCACCACATGTCGTCTATTAAACAATTTTTGAATGTGTCCGATTTCAATTTAATGAATGAATAAAATTTGTTATACCAACCACATTTTCTAGATAGTGGCTTAAAGAGATAAATAACACACTACTATGCTGAATTGATTGTTTAGGTATACACAAATTTATCAATCGAATTGAATTGATTCATTGATGGAGTTGAATCAAGTTTAATACATTGATGTAGTACACTTGATCAATGAAGAACTTCTGATTTATCCCATCAAATTTTCGCACTTTGAGTCGAGTTTTGAGTCATTTTGGCAGATCCCTTTCAATCCTTTGTAATAATCCTCTTTTATATCCCCATTATTTATTTTATTGTTTGATTTGTTACACTGCATTTCCATTATTTTCCTATAAATTAACCACAAAAATAAACATTCACTATTAACGATACGCTATGAAAAAATGTTTCTAAATTTCTGAACGGTCTTGAAGCAGCTTTATGGAAGATGGGTGAAAGTTGTTATCATCCTCCAAAGAAGTTGTGTAACTTTTTCTTCTTCAAATGAATATTACCTTGTTGTTTTGGTATTTGTTAGAAAATTTGCAAAACTGGTTCCAATGAGGAGAGTCTCTTCTTGACTTATCAACAATTTATTCTCTCACGTGTAGTAATACTAATGGGAATTCACTTGTATTGAATAATTAATCTGGACTTACCGTATTGAGAAAGTTAACAACTATTCCTGGATACAGTACTTGACTTGTTCTTGGGTTAGTACAGTATTAGAATCAGGGAAAGATAGCCTGTTCATAGATTAATATATAATACTTGGAGCACAAATCATAGAATAAACCAATCTTAGTAATTTTGTGTTTATTTTGTAGTTTTGTTATAGCAAGTAACTTGGAGCAAGCTACTTGCCTGCCAACTGGCATCATGTAAACATGTTAATGTAACGCCATATTCCCTGACCAGTACTTATCATGTTCACCTCTTGCTCCCGGCGATTTCTCCAGACAAGTGAAAGGATTTCATTCCTCTTCTCGCCATCTTCTTCCTTTTTTCTCGCTTCTTCCTAACTAGCTCCTTCTCTAGCTCCTCCTACTCCTCCATCTTCTATCTCCTCATCTTGCTTCTTCTTTTTCCTTACTTCTTCCTTCAGTCTTATCACAATCTTCTTTCTCTCATCTCTACTTCTTCATCTAATTTTCTCTCGCTTTTTATTATGTTTTTCTCGCTCTCACTCCTTTTCTCTTTCTCCTCCTCTCTCTCCTCCTCCTACTCTGCCTCCTCCTCCTACTGTTCCTCCTCCTGCACATTCTCCTTCTCGATTCTTTTTCTTCTTATTCTTCCTCCCATCTCATTCTCCTCCTCTTCCTCCTCCTGTATATTCTTCTCGTTTATTTTTCTCCTCATTTTTCTTCCTATTCTCCTTCTCCTCCCCCAACTTTGCCTCCTCCTCCTGCATATTCTCCTTCTCGCTTCTTTTTCTTCTTATTCTTCCTCCCATCTCATTCTCCTCCTCTTCCTCCTCCTGTATATTCTTCTCGTTTATTTTTCTCCTCATTTTTCTTCCTATTCTCCTTCTCCTCCCCCAACTTTGCCTCCTCCTGCATATTCTCCTTCTCGCTTCTTTTTCTTCTTATTCTTCCTCCCATCTCATTCTCCTCCTCTTCCTCCTCCTGTATATTCTTCTCGTTTATTTTTCTCCTCATTTTTCTTCCTATTCTCCTTCTCCTCCCCCAACTTTGCCTCCTCCTCCTGCATATTCTCCTTCTCGCTTCTTTTTCTTCTTATTCTCCTTTCCAACTCATTCTCCTCCTCCTCCTACTCTTCCCCCTCCTGTATATTCTTCTCGATCCTATTTCTCCTCCTTCTTCCTATTCTCCTCCTCCTCCTCCTCCTCCTCCTACTTTTCCTCCTCCTCCTCCTCCTCCTACTCTTCCTCCTCCTACTGTCTCTCCTTCTGCTATTCTTCCTCCTCCTCCTACTTCTTGATTTCTATCCTCCTTATTCTTCTTCCTATTCTCCTTTTTCGTCTACCTCTTCTACTGCTTCTCCTTCTTGCTTTTTCTTCTTTTTTTACTTTTTCTCTTTCCCCTTCTCCTTATTTTTTCTTCCTACTCTCCTTTTCCTTCCACCTCTTCTATTTCTTCTCCTTCTTGCTTTTTCTTCTTTTCCTACTTCTCCTCTTTCCTCGTCTACTTTTTCTCATTCCCCTTCACCTGAATATTGAAATGATGGCTGCATGGAGATATAAGTTGGTGAATGCCTGTCTCGTCACACGTATACTCACACTCAGCCACTAGCCTACTTAGCAGTGCTTTCAGCTCCACTGGACACGGCTTAAAAGATACAGTCAGCTGTTTTGGACTTGGTCTTGTGGTCAGTGTCTTCTCTTTCGCTTCCTCGTTCTTTCTCTCTCTTCATTTTGTCATTTCTTTCTCCTTCACTTTTCCATTATCTATCACTTTTAGATTTCTCCTCTCTCTCTCTCTTCATTCGTCATTCTTTCTCTTTCTTCTCCTTTACTTTTTCACAATCTATCAATTTGAGATTTCCTCTTCCCCTCTCCACATTTTTTCTCTCTCAGCTACCTCCTCATTTCTTTCTAGGATTCCCTCATCTCTCTAACGTTATCTCTCTCTGTATCTTTCTCTTTTGGCAATCCGAATAGTTTCATATTCAAATTAGGCAATTGCAAGGCGTGGTATCCAATGCCTGCCTGGTGTTGAGTTATTGCTAATGGGAAATATGCGGTGAAATTTTAAGGGAGTATGGAAGAAAGTAGCCTAACAATTTTTCACTTTTTTTATTTACTATACTGTATTTGATATTTTGCATCCTTTCGAAGTTTTACTACAGATTAGCATTTAATAGTCTTTAAACTTGTTCCGATAATTTGATTGAAAATTATTAGTTCTACTTTTTAATTTCATTATTTATTAATTATACATTTTAAATTGGAAATAATGTGATTTAGTTCTTGGTGCCCACAAATATGTATATTTTCAAATAAATGAATAAATAATGAATAAAATGAATATAAAGCCTTAACCACATAAGTGTGATACCCACACATGAGGCATAAGTGCGATACCCACACATGAGGCATAAGTGCGATACCCACACATGAGGCATAAGTGCGATACCCACACATGAGGCATAAGTGTGATACCCACACATGAGGCATAAGTGCGATACCCACACATGAGGCATAAGTGCGATACCCACACATGAGGCATAAGTGCGATACCACACATGAGGCATAAGTGCGATACCCACACATGAGGCATAAGTGCGATACCCACACATGAGGCATAAGTGCGATACCCCCACACATGAGGCATAAGTGCGATACCCACACATGAGGCATAAGTGTGATACCCACACATGAGGCATAAGTGCGATACCGACACATGAGGCATAAGTGCGATACCCACACATGAGGCATAAGTGCGATACCCACACATGAGGCATAAGTGCGATACCCACACATGAGGCATAAGTGCGATACCCACACATGAGGCATAAGTGCGATACCCACACATGAGGCATAGTGCGATACCCACACATGTGGCATAAGTGCGATACCCACACATGAGGCATAAGTGTGATACCCACACATGAGGCATAAGTGCGATACCCACACATGAGGCATAAGTGCGATACCCACACATGAGGCATAAGTGCGATACCCACACATGAGCATAAGTGCGATACCCACACATGAGGCATAAGTGCGATACCACACATGAGGCATAAGTGCGATACCCACACATGAGGCATAAGTGCGATACCCACACATGAGGCATAAGTGCGATACCCACACATGAGGCATAAGTGTGATACCCACACATGAGGCATAAGTGCGATACCGACACATGAGGCATAAGTGCGATACCCACACATGAGGCATAAGTGCGATACCCACACATGAGGCATAAGTGCGATACCCACACATGAGGCATAAGTGTGATACCCACACATGAGGCATAAGTGCGATACCCACACATGAGGCATAAGTGCGATACCCACACATGAGGCATAAGTGTGATACCCACACATGAGGCATGAGTGCGATACCCACACATGAGGCATAAGTGCGATACCCACACATGAGGCATAAGTGCGATACCCACACATGAGGCATAAGTGCGATACCCACACATGAGGCATAAGTGCGATACCCACACATGAGGCATAAGTGCGATACCCACACATGAGGCATAAGTGCGATACCCACACATGAGGCATAAGTGCGATACCCACTTATGAGGCATAAGTGCGATACCCACACATGAGGCATAAGTGCGATACCCACACATGAGGCATAAGTGCGATACCCAAAATAATGTCGATAACTATTCAATTACAAGTCAAGAATAGTCCAGCTCCCGTCGTCTTTGCGCAAGGCTAAAATTACTCATTCTATAATTTTACTCCTCAAATACATAACAAATAATACTCAAATTAATAAGAATCTTTGAATAATTTATAATCTCCAAATATTAAGTCATTTTAAACTTCGTTACTCCAAGAAATCCATTACAACTGAAAACTTTTGATCAACTCAAATTTGTTTGATAATTTGATATTAGCCCATGATCAAACATAATCTGATTTACGAAAACATCAATTTAGCTTTGCAGAAATCCAGAAATCACCACAGTGCTATCGCATCCCCATTGTTAAACGGAGGAGGAAACACGCAATAAAATTCCCATCGAATAAAATAAGTACCTATAATTTAATGTTATCCCTCTCCAGTTTTGCATGAACATTCATCGCCATAAATTACCAGTATGCTATCGGCAACCTATTAATTATATTAGAGCCGAAAACGCATCAAAGACCGAAGAGGAAGTGAAACAAAATGCCCGTTTGTCGTTGGGTTGTGGCTTCGCCGTTGTAATTGTATGCATATTAACCTGACTTCCTATAGATCGTTAGGACTTTCAGCATTGTAACTCGCTATAGAAAGGCCAATGACCTGTCACAGACTGTTGGCAATTAATAGTGGAAAAAACAAGGTAGAAACCTAGGCCTCCTTAGGTTGGTAACCCTGATATGTGTGGCTGTAATCGATTATCTGTGTCTAGTCGAAACAATGATCATTAAGGAGAAATGTGGTTTATATTTAGAGGTGAACAGTATGTTGTTCTGAGGAATACTGTAACAGTTACTACAGATTACAAGAATACCCTGTGCTGAGAAATAGTCATAAGACAGTTACACACAAATCGATTTTTTACCGTCCTTATAATTTCTATCAGATTTAACAGAACTTAACAAACATCATCTGTTCAATCTAAAAGGATTCATCATTACTTTTTGAGATAAGAGCGTCTAAAGTTTGAATTTTTGTAACAGATATTTTCAAATTCGGTAAGAAATAAATTACAACTGAAAACTCTTCATCAACTCAAATTTGTTTGATAATTTGATATTAGCCCATGATCAAACATAATCTGATTTGCGAAAACATCAATTTAGCTTTGCAGAAATCCAGAAATCACCACAGTGCTATCGCATCCCCATTGTTAAACGGAGGAGGAAACACGCTATAACATTCCCATCGAATAAAATAAGTACCTATAATTTAATGTTATCCCTCTCCAGTTTTGCATGAACATTCACCGCCATAAATTACCAGTATGCTATCGGCAACCTATTAATTATATTAGAGCCGAAAACGCATCAAAGACCGAAGAGGAAGTGAAACAAAATGCCCGTTTGTCGTTGGGTTGTGGCTTCGCCGTTGTAATTGTATGCATATTAACCTGACTTCCTATAGATCGTTAGGACTTTCAGCATTGTAACTCGCTATAGAAAGGCCAATGACCTGTCACAGACTGTGGCAATTAATAGTGGAAAAAACAAGGTAGAAACCTAGGCCTCCTTAGGTTGGTAACCCCGATATATGTGGCTGTAATCGATTATCTGTGTCTAGTCGAAACAATGATCATTAAGGAGAAATGTGGTTTATATTTAGAGGTGAACAGTATGCTGTTCTGAGGAATACTGTAACAGTTACTACAGATTACAAGAATACCCTGTGCTGAGAAATAGTCATAAGACAGTTACACACAAATCGATTTTTTACCGTCCTTATAATTTCTATCAGATTTAACAGAACTTAACAAACATCATCTGTTCAATCTAAAAGGATTCATCATTACTTTTTGAGATAAGAGCGTCTAAAGTTTGAATTTTTGTAACAGATATTTTCAAATTCGGTAAGAAATAAATTCATGAAATCATGTGGTTAACATGAGGATCATGGTATTGTTGATTGCATAATAGAGAAATAAGGGCGGCAAAAAATCATACGTCTAGAAATCGATGTGTGTGTAGCAAGCTTTATGAATACATCTAAATTGAGAAAGTTGAGTTAAGCCAGTTACCACACACATCGATTTTTGGACGTACGAAATATTTTTCCGTCCTTATAAATTCTATTAGATTAAACAGATGATGTTTGTCAAGCTCCGTTCAATCTGCTATGATTCATAAGGACGGAAAAAATCGAACGTCCAAAGGCCTAAGTGTATGTATAACTGGTTTTAGGTTGTTAAGCTCATTTATCATACAATCAATACGAAATTTCTAAATCAACTTATCAGTCACAGTGGAACAGATAGGTAGGCTAAGAAGTATGTTCTCACTGCTGAATTTTGATCGAGGGAGTAAAGGTAGACTATAGGGAAAAGGAAAATACTGTTACAACATGGTAACATCAAAGTCGAAAATTTTAAAAACAAAATAAGAATCAATCTTCTGAAAATGTTAGGTTATATCAGAGACAAACGAATACCCTCTTCGTAAAGTTGATTTTGAAGTCTACTCATTGGATAAATATGTAGCTTCTGTATATATTATGGATTTCTCAGCTAATTATACTTTGGACTCTAATGAACAATTTATTGAAAGTCAAGACTCCTCTCTCTGGTTATATGGAAACACTGTAGATTCAGCATTGTACATTCCCATGCAATTTCTATGTTTAGTACATGTCATGTAAGCCGAGCAATATTTGGGGGTCGAAATACACTTGGTGGACGATCCCATATAGGCTTCACTGATCTTCGGCAATGAATATTTGACCAGTAAACACGTGAAGAAGCCATTAAACGGCCATGTCAACACTCAATGGTCACAAAGCTGATATAACGTCCATAATTAGGGCTTTTTTGCCTCTGTTGGGTGACTTCTGCTAGTACATAGCAATCAATAAAGCTATTGTTTGTTTGAGGTAATTGCTCATATCTCACTGAATTATAGGTACTATCGATTAATTACACTGATCTATCAATTGAAAACTGTCAAACCAAGGGACTGTCGATCGATATCGGCATGAATGGTTTATTTCCTGAGGGTGATGCCCTAAATTACTAATTCCTTTTAGTGGTTAAACTATTTGAAGTCTTCTTATTGGATAATACTTTTTTCAGTTGATTCTACTTCAAACTCATTCTTTAATGAACAGTTTACTGGAAGTTAACTTCTTCCATGTTTAAATATCTCAAAGGCTCAACACACACTCACGCGACTCAGGTCGAGAAGAGACTCGACTCCATAGTGAGGTCCACATTATAATGGCAGTGTACGATTGACAATACTGTTGCTGTCCTTTTCTATCATACAACAAAACAGATAGCACTATCTCTCTCGCGCTTTGCAATGTTGTCTATTTGCCAGAATATTTTATATTTACTTTTGACAGTGACTGTACAAAACTGAACAAACCATATTCTCAGCCGCCATTTTATTACTTCATTCTATCAAAATACTGAGTACACAAATTGTATAATTGATTTAAAATATATTTTTGAAACAATAAAATAATTTTTAAACATTACCGAACGAGAAACACAAATTAAAATACCTGAAATGACATTTTAAAAGTTGATAACTAACTATCCTAGACTTCATCCATGCTTCAGTTAGCCTACCCGTATAGGTTAGACCTACTCGTACCGGTATAAATAATATTGAAAAGTTATTTCAGAATTAATCCATTAAAATTACTTATTTTTAAATAGTATTTCTATTTTCTATCATTTTTAAAGGAACAATTCATGGGAAATTCTCTACTTTCAATTTGAGCAGCCTCTTCCCCTGCACAGCTATCTAATAACACGGTACTAGTTTTCTACAGCCGTTAGACCAAATTACACCTTTTACCCGATTGCAAGAAATAATAGAGTGATGCGGTAGACCAGGGTAGTCTACTGGAGGCAAGTCTAACCTCTAACCTCCTCGTCAGCTTCTTCTCATGGAGTGAGGAGGTTCACTTTATAGTGGCAGCTTTGATTGAATGGGAAGTAATAAAGTTATATCTAGAAGGAATGCTGGCAGAAGGAAAATGCTACTGTGAGTATGGCGGACGTTCATTATCTGCACGCAGAAGCTTTTATGTTCCAGTAGAAAATGGAATCGGTTTATTGAAGGGGGTGAAGTTTGGAATTATTGTGTTGTTTGGTGGAAGGGAGGGGTAAAGGTTAGTGCCCTCTTTTGACTATTATGATTTTGTTTCATTATCTGCGTCATAAAATATGTGCCATTATTTTCGTTGTAAGATAAGATTTGGATCAAAGATGGTTCTAGAAATTTGTTTAATATAGGAGTAAACTTCAGACTCAATAAAGGAATAAATGATCTTTTTTTTCAAAAATATCAAGTATCACTATAAGCTATACCAAGCCTGTTTTCCCTTCTCCAATCATTTTATGATTATGAGTTTTGTCTTTGTTTAATATATAAATAAATATCACATCGCACATAGATTCAACCAGTGAATGTTTGCAAAAGTGAATCACTCAGTTATATTCAAGTTCTTAGTTATATCGAATAAATATTTTCTGCAACTCAGGTCTACGCACAGGTTTTACCTTGTAGGCTACTCCTTAAACATAGATGGATCAAATCAAATAAAAATCGTTTATATTGTCATTACAAAACAAAATTTGTATAGCAAGGTCAAATACATTTACAATTATTTGTCACATTCATTAATAAATTAATAAGTATGGTAACTATTTCTAACACAGCAACAATAATACAGACAGGACAACAACAATAATATTCTATACATCTATAGATACGTTATTAAGTGTCTAACACTGGAGGAGTGTTGGACTCCTCCAACATAGATGATGTTTGCATGTATTCTTCTATTAACATGTATCAAACTTGTATTGTGTGTGTGTGTGTGTGTGTGGTGTGTGTGTGTGTGTGTGTGTGTGTGTGTGTGTGTGTGTGTGTGTGTGAAACTTCCAACTGTCAGCATTGGTTGGATGGTAAGCATGGAATACTGATATGGCATTTTTAAGGAATACTGGCAATATAAAATGATTATTGCTTAAGGATGTTTGACTCAAGTAATTATTATCATGTAGATTAAACTCATCAATGACAGGTCCCACGTCACATATTGGTTCAACTGTACAAACAGTGCGTCTCACATATATTGATATCACGTCTGATGTCTGCTGTGTACGTCACTAACTATGATATTATTAACTTTCATTCATGTTCAGTTATCTACCTATGCGAACTAGAATGCTTGCAAATATCCTGTAGGAAGAGTTGAATTTTGGATTTGATTAGGGTGGTTTATTTTTCAAAATAATGATAATTATCTAATCCCTAATCTTATCTAAAAATTACAATGATTTTTCAGTTTAAAAGAATAAAGACAGTAGAGGTTGTCATATTGTAATATTTTCCTTTATTATTAAAAACTTTGAAATATGTTAACAACTAGTTTAGACCATAGGTCATTTTCAAGTTAAATGACATTTACTACAATTTTTCATATTGTTTTTTTTTAATTTGTTCAAAAGTAGCTCATATAAGTGAAGTGTTTTAATGTAATATTTTCATATATTTCATGGCACGTTTTTGCATAGGAAAATAAAAATGATTTATGTTGTAATTAGGTATTGGAGAAATCTCCTGCACTCCTGAATAATTACGTATCTATAACCATTTTTATTGGATCGTACCTTGTACATGTTTATGACAAACTTTTGAAAATTCCCAAAGTCTTCTGTGTGTAGCATGATATCAAATAAAATTAACAATAAAGAATTGTACACATTATAGATATCTTTCAATAGAATTAGTTATTATAAAATATCACGTACATCGCCATCACTCTCGCACGCGCGTTCACTTGCACGTACCACGTGATAATCACTATCAATAATATTCCATAAGATTTCAGTATTATTGTTTATTCAGTTGAAACCTTCGATTATTAATTGTGTATATAGTAATAATAATTTATCAAACACTATTTTGTACTGGTCTGATTGTCCAATGTTTGTATTTACATAGATAACTTAGCCACAAGCCAGGGTTAGGTTTTCATTTGATAACCTCTTATCACTTTAAATTTCATTGTTCTTATCGTAAAAACTTAAAACTATTGTGTTACTGTTTAGAATTATGAAATCTATCAGAAACAAAACGATTGTATTACATGGCTAGTATGTGCTTTATCTTGGCTGGTGAAAGAATTCTAGTGTTTTGAAATTCAATTCTCGTAATAATTGTTTTGATTTCTTTTAATAATTTCAACCTTATAATTCATTGGGAAAGTTTCTGTTATCATTTTTTCAGTGATAATATTTTGTCTGATTTTGGGATTGGCAAATCGTTGACTAAAAATCTCTAACGTTAATTTGGCCGGAATAAGATCCAACGGTGTATCAATTTCATTTTTACAACCGTAATTTCTCAGTTTTTGTAATTTGAATATCAATTAAACTGAAAAGGGAGCCTTCAACCTTGAAACAGTTGAAAAAATGTTATTGATGTCGTAAATGTTGAAATTTTATTTCACTTGATCTTAATAGATTGATAATAGAAAATTGTAAATCAATAATTATTATGATTCAATTATTTTGCTCTTGAATTCGATTGTAATCATTCACAATCATTGATTCATCAACTCTACTAAATCAAATTTATTATTTTCTATTCTGATTATATATTTGCTTCTGTGCTAACTAAATTTAAATCAGGTTAAGCTTATATCCTACTCCCACTGGCGAACAAGAGTCATCTTATGCCACTGTTTTTTCTTCACCCACCATCTATTATTAAATTTTAGCTGAATTGTATTGTCATGCTGAACTTTATTTGATTTCTGTATATTTCTAGATAGATTACATAGATAGGCTGCTTTTATTTTAACCTGGAGGGTGAAGTTAGGGCGCAGCCGGCCCCATTTATGAGTGTGAAATTTGAATTTGAAATTTGAAACTCTTTCCATTACAACATTTCTCATTGAAGGGTTCCAGAAATCATTAAATTGGTTCATCAACTACAAAATTAATTTTTATCAGACCCACAATACCTCTTGAAGTTGTCCCCGATAGAACTCATTCAAAGCTACTGTGTATAACCGAAGGCTAGAATTGCTAACAGTTTTTTGCATTGTGACTTTAGTATCGCCGTTGTTCACACTCTTACAGTTACTGTTACCATTCCTATTGTCAGATATTCACGTGTTGTTACTTGTAACGGATCTGGCCGGGTAACAATGAATCTTGACACAAATACTGTAGTATTTATCAGGCTTGGTCCGGCGCAAAAGGAACAGACTATTGACAGACTCTCTGCGGACTAAATAGTAGTCTGTTTATTTCCATAGGGATCTTTGCTGAGGGTGAGTCAAACAAGTGCCCTGGATTTGTGCGTACAGGGAGGTGATGATGATGATGATAATGAGTTTTTGTAATAAAGCACTAGATGAATCCATACAAAAAAGGAAAGAACTACCTTATATACATGTACGGGTTAGGAAAATGTTTGACGCATCATCACGTCTGAACTGCTGGACTGATTAAATTGAAATTTTGCATATATATTCTTAATTAACCGACAATGGTTGAAGGCCTATTTTAAATTCTTCAAGATCTCATTAGTTCAAGTTATCATTCTGGAAATTGTTTAATTACGCCCTTGCGGAACACGGGGTTACCTGCTAGTACATTAAATAAATTCAAGATGGTCAAAATTTTACTCCCAAGTTCGTATATTAGATGAAGGGATTTGAATTGGGGTATATTTTAGTTATTTGTATGAATTAATATGAAATGAAATTTCTAATGAGATTATTCACTATAAGATTTGATGAATAATCATGAAAATTCAAATTGCCAAAAGTTTTCAAATAAAATGAATATATTCTAACAAAACTTACAAACTGAATCTTTTAACTGGATACAATAGTCCAATTTAACATACTATCTTATCAAAAGAGTGTTTTCATTTTTTTCTCTCTCTCTGAGGGTTATGTGGCAGAGAGGACCCAGAGTCCTAACTGCGCCCTTAGAAAAGGCAATCAATTCAATTATCTCTTTCTTTATCTCTCACTTATTCTCTTTCTATCCTTCTCTTACGTACGCGTATCCACAAGCATGCACGTCCATCACTCTAACATCAAAGCTACTATGGTAGTCTCACACTACCATGGAGAATCACATTAGACTGTCAGCATTGGTTGAATAGGAAGCATTGATGATGTTCCATAAGGAATGCTGACAGAAAGTAGTGAATGCCACTACATAGCGAAATGCCTACAGAGAGAAATTCACCTGCGGAAGTACGAATCTTCAAAGTGAAAGTGTTAACCACTTTTCTCTATTTTTCTCTCGTACGCTCATTCTCTCTCACTCTCTCTCTCTCTTTCGTATCCTTTCTTTCCTCCTCGTTCTATCACTTGAGTGGATTATGATTTCTCCTGAACTCATCTAGCACTATCTTTATAATCAGTACTAGCGTTTCACTGTAATAATGCCATCATACAATCAAAGCTCTTGTAAAAGCTTGAAATTGTTTTGGCCCATCTTTTCCTTGGAAGAATACTTATTAATTCAACTGAGATTGTGGGCATCTTTGTAACAGGAAAATGATATTTAAATTCGGTTTTTGGTCACAGTAGAATCGTTTGTTTCTTTCTTAATAAAAAAACTGAGTCAATTTTCAGTTTTTATTTATTTATACATTGATAGATAGGCTACAATATCATTGTCAACTATGAATGATTGGGAAAGGAACAACAGGCTTAAAGCCCAAAACTGTTCCTTTCCCAAATTTAGATAGAAATTGTCCAAAAATAGGTTATGTTTAGAGGTTGGGTTATTAAGTCTACTGTATCTGAAACTTTGGATGCTTTCCTGGATAGGTTGAAATAATATTCAGATTTAGTTATTTGTATAGAGAAGGAACTTGTTCATAATTGAAGAAATAAATTGGCCAAGCAAACTCAATTTGAAATTAATAATTATTATTATTTCTCTGGATGTTGGACGACACATCCAGATGAGTTTATTCATAAATTCAGGAACATTTCAATAATACAAATAATATAGTAATGTATCTCATACATTTTCAATAATATAAATTAAATTCAATAATATAATATAAATTGGAAGTATGGATTAGCAAAGCAAAAATTAATAATATTTTTGAGTAATGAATTAGCATAGTCCAGTTCCCAATCTGGAAACTATTCCAGAGGAGTAACCTCTGTAACGACGACACATCAATCTAGTGTTCACTAAATATTTAGTATTTTATTGGATTTGTTCATCTATATAATTCTAGACAAATTGATCCCGTTTGATGTAACTAGGCTCACAATTTTTGTCTTTCCAAACGCAAATTAATCAAGTTTAAAAACAAATGCCATTCATCTCAAATCACTTGACTTACATACACTATTTCTCAAGACAATTATTATTCATTTAAATGAAGCAATAACTCCCAAACACGGAAGTTCTCAGTCACTATTGTCAGAAGGGTATGTTGTCATAATAGCATTATTTCTTCATACCAATGCACCCTCATGACTGGTTTCTCTATTTGTAGTGAGATTCACTTTAAACTGACACATTTGTTGTATAGGAATCATTCATGATAACTATTACGCAAAACTAACAGGTTTCTCTATATTTGTGTATGATAAGATTCACTCAAAACTGACAACATTGGGTAAATGGGTAGTGTGATGTTACGTTTATGTGGATGGCTGACAGTTTAAAGTGAATTCACTCTGTAGCAGCTGTTGCTGGCAATCCTGCGTTTTTTCTTCAACTTGAACTTATTTCAGTCATTCAACTTTTTCAAGACTGTAACTTCTTATGATAACCTTTATTTTCTCATTTCTATAATTGGAAACGTTTTTCCTCTACGAAATGTAACATTCCTAAATTATATTCAAAATAGCTTGAACATTACACTGTTTTCTCTTTATTTTATTTTGTTATGATGCTTTTATCTTTTTTTTGTATCCCATATTTAGATCCACTTCAAACTGTCACCATTGCTTGAATGGGAAGCTTTGTTTTGTTACTCATAAGAAATGCTGACTGTTTGAAGTGGACCTTCCTGTAGTTACAGTACAATGATACGTTGTAGGTCTACACAACATGCATTTCCTTTTGGAACTCCAAGTTACAACATATGAGTAAAACATCTGCACGTTTATAGAGTTTTCTTCAAATATAGTTTGCCAAGGTGAAGTTGCGTGCATTTGTTGAAAAAAAATATGTATTGTTGCTATTGTCTGTGTATTGTTACGTTGGTGACTAAACGTCAGACCTCCAGTTGAGACGTCAAGCTGTCTAGCTACAGTTCTGATATTGGATGAATCACTATTAAGTGGCAGCGTTCCCTATAAATATAATCATCGCAAACATTCATTTAGTGGAGTGAATCTAACTATAACTATAAATCTATAGTGAGGTCCACGTTATAGCAGTGGAGAAAGATAGGAGAACAACGTTGCCGATCCTCTGCCTTTTCAATGCCTTCTATAGACGGTTGCTGATACAGTTTTATTGATGTAATATTAACTGTTCATTCTCGTTTAAAATAATCAATTATATTTTATCAAGCCTGAAATTATATTTTTCAATAATTTAGTAATGAATTTTCATAATCAAGATGAAATATTTTGTTAATTAATTATTAATTCTACATTGTTAAAAGACGATCTGGCAACAGAGCAGAGCGAGAAAGAGATAGCGCTATCCGCTTTGTTGAATGATAGACAAGGATAGCAATACCATTGCTAATCAAACACTGTCATTATAACGTGGACTTCACTATAACAATAGAACTAACTGGAATCCTTGAACAAAAATAATTCTATAATCTAAATTTAAAATCTTCAACTAGAATCCAGCTATAGAACTCCTGATTCCTGATACAGATTCATTTGAGAAAGACATCAATATCTTCGATAAAATACATTAGATACATTAAGGCTTTGTGTCTAGGACACTTATTAAATCTAATGGACCATTAGATCCTATAGATTCAATGGTTCTGATGGGCCACCACACAAGAGATTTAATATAGATGCAATGGTTCATTCGATTTGAGAAGTGTCCAAGAAACCGGGCATAATCTTTATGAAATTGGAATTTATACATTTCTTAGACTATTTTCAGGTGAATTTCCATCTTAGTCCAATACATTTTAATTTCATCTAATGCAATCTGAAGAAAATTATGAACTTAATAAATTTAAACATCCCGGACACATTTGAAAACGAAATTGATGGCATGAACTTGGAAAAATTGCGTGTTGCATTTTTCCATTAAAATAATTGTAGGGGAAATTCTACAGTGAATGTTGCTGCTCGTTTTAATTGCATAATCTTCTACACGCGCAACGAACAACTATGTCAAACTAAGGGAAGCAGAACTCACGCAAGAAATAAAAGCACACTTGTTGATAGGGAAACTGTACGAGAATAAGAAGGAAAACTTGAAAAAATCGAAAAAAGAAACCTGGAAGTGGACAATTGAATGACTGCAATTGAACATTGAGATCGCGACATTTATAGTCTGAAAAATCGTGGCATACCAACTGTGTTTTAAGCATTTGAAAATTGTACATTTCTCGTGTATTCTTGGGTTATAGGGCATTAGAGTAACGTGAGTTTCAAGCGCTAGAAATCTATCTGAAGTACAATGTGTTTGTTTACTACACAGTTTTCCAAAATAACAATCTCTATCTCAAACAATCCGAAACTTCAACTTATTGTTTTATTTGATTTTTGTACGATTTCAGAAGTTAGATAAATATATTGTAGAACTACGCTTGCTAGTTGAAGCGACTCAAGTAATGTTAGGATTCTATCTTTCTGGTGTCTTGAACAATAGAGGAAAGCTTCATGAAATGAAAATTGAAATCATCAATAAAGTCCTGCACATTCTAGTAGACAACTTTTTGAAAATCTCCTTTCAATTAAATTAGTTGAACGAGCGTCAGCGAGCTCTCACTTTTGACTCACCCAAGGCAAAGTCGTTGTCCGTCTGTTTGTATGTTCTATAATAACTTTACAAAGAATTGATCAATCAGCTTCAAATTTTGAACACGCATTCTTCTAACTTTTTTACAGGTCAAGTTCGTTGGACAACATAATTGACTAACTCCTTCGTCCTTTGTCAGGATATAAAAAACTGTTTCGATAATACAATTCTCACCAATCCTGTGTAATTAATCACAAGTTGCGGATTTCAGAGATCAATACAGCAGTTCATGAGCGAGTTCTCCAACCCAGGGGGTCACTAGTTATCATTGGATTCAATTGCTCTAATAATCATGAATTCAGCATCATCTGATCTAATTGATTACTTATTGTGAATTAGATTGTACAAGTAAATAAATAAATTTGTTTCTCTGCCTAAGTAAATATTGCCAGATTAGATGAGCCAATCAACAAGGCGTGACGTGACTTGTTTACAAAACGGCTATGTTTTTTGGCAAACTCCAAAATTCTTCTGCTAAAAAAACGGAGAACGCGCACAGTTTCAGCGAACTGACGAAGCCGGCTAGTTTTGATTTCGTAATTTACAAATAGACTCACAAAAGTAGGAGCAACACACATGTGTTGAGAGTGTTTGTCCAAAAATAACAACCGGCGCTTGAACGGGGCCCGGTGGTACACCAATGTAGGGCGATTCACTTATAACTGTCAGCATTGGTTCAATGTGTATCTTAATGGAGTGAATATTATGGTGTATGCAGTACTCGCGGTGTTGTTTTGATGACTAAACAGCTAGAAAGAAGAAGAAAAAGAAGAAGAAAAATAAGATGGAGGAGGAGAAGAGGAAGAGGAAGAAGGAGGTGAAGGAGAAGAAGAAGGCGGAGGAGAAAAAGAATATGAAGTAGGAGAAGATGAAGGAGTAGAAGAAGAAGGAGAAGGAGAAGATGATGAAGGAGAAGAAAAGAAAGAGATGAAGAAGAAGAAAAAGAATAGAAGGAAGAGGTGATGGAGGAGTAGGAGGAATGAAGCCGGCCGGTGTGTGAGAGAAATGTGAGAGATTTGCTCTGGTTTTGCCTGTTGCTTCAGCGCGCGTTCTGACAGATTGTTGGCCTAATTTTACTCAGTGGCCTGGCGTAAATTGGAGCACCTCAATTTTTGTGGCACATCGAGTTAGTTGGCTTTGACTTGTACTCCTCACATGAAGTAGTGGCTCAACATGTTTTCTTCAGAAGTAATTTGATTTTTGAGTTTCACCTGTTCATGCCTCAACTTAATATCTATTTTGATTGATTGACTACAATCAATCTAGACTCAATCTATCTATTGGAACCGGTTTGCGTATAAGCATTTGATATTTTTCTGGATGTTGTGTTATGTTGAATGATAGAATATAGAATATCTATGAAAACTACGATCAGAATACATAGATTGCAGATATTATCAATATTTTTACTTTTTGTGTAGTTGAGAAGTTGTTATTGTGGTAATTATTCATATTGAATGAAAAAGACTAAGAAATTGTCAAAAACCACAGATTCATTGATACTTAGAAAGACCGGTTTCGGTTATTACACCATTGTCAATCTCTGATAAACAAACAATCTCTGAAACCGGTCTTTCTAAGTATCAATAAATCTGTGGTTTTTGACAATTTCTTAGTCTTTTTCATTCAATATTATCAATATCTGCAATCTACGTATTCTAAAATATTTAGAATTGATATATATATTCAAACTACGATGAATTTATTCATTTGTTAATAACTCTTACTAACTTCCAGGGCCATCTATATCTAAGTTGATATTTGGCTTAAAAATACTTGATTTTTTCAAAACTGAAGGAATATGACTATGCCAAATTTCAAATTATAATAATAATATTATATTAATAATATTCTGAATAAATATATTATATAAATATTTTATCAAATAATGAAATTTATTATTATTCATAATAATAATATTATTTGATATTTGGCCTGGTCATATTCCTTCATTTTTGAAAAAAATCAAGTATTTTACTTTACTACAAACAGTTACGAAAGATAGATAGTATAGTTCTCTGTATAGATAGTAGATAGATGAACAAAGCATTACTATATTTATAGAGGGGCGTATTTACAGTACCGCCACACCCTGATCTTGTTATCTGTTTATGTTAATGATTCTCCTGTAAATTATTACAATGATTTTGATTCGATTATGTTCTTCTAGACAATCTTTTTTGATCAAGCTCCAATCAAATCAAAAACAATGAAAATTTAGTATGCTGAACGGTGTAAAAATAATGATGCTCTTGTCAATGCTTCAACTAACTGATAATGACTTGCAATCTGTTTTCGAGAACTTTACATCAATATCTTCCGTCTGGTAAGCATCTACGGTTGTAATCAAAAATTGATGAATTCAATGATATGCTCCTCTACAATCTTTGTGATTTCAATGATGTTGTTTTGAAGGCTTGTAATGATTTCGATAGTGCTCTTGTCAATTATGATGATGATGTCGATGATGATGATGAAGATGATGTGGATGCTGCAACTTGTCCCATTTTCAACCACTGCTCAAACTACAACTACTAATCTGCCGGTGTCTAAATTTAGTTTGCCGGCCGGCTTGTCATCCTATACGTCCTTCTCGCTTCCTCTCACACTCTCTCTCCTTTCCCTCTCGCTCTCTCTCACTCTCCCCACATCTGTATTTATATATGTGCTCTATATAGCTGCTTTTTCCGGGTGTGCATGTGTCACATATCTGCGTTGTATTTTTGAAACGCCGCTAGAAAGAGTTTGTGTTTACCGGTGTCGTAATATATGGGTCAAGTCGGGATTTGATTGTTATCAAATTGTATTTTTTGTTGAAAAATAAAATATAGGCCTAGCCTATTTCCCTGAGCCTCAATCTTTCAGTGACTCCACTTTCCTGACATTCTCCTTCTCCTCCTCTGTCGCCTACTGTTCACCTTCTCTTTTTGATTCTTATAAAATTGTTTTTTATTGACAACTTTTTATCTCAAATAAAAAAATTTCTTCAATTTCAGTGAAATGTAAATTGTTTCCTCAACCTCATCCAAAAACAGCACTTTCTCGAAACCTCCTCCTCATCCCCCTCCTCACATTCTCTTCCCTTTGTCCTCCTTCTTATTAGTTTCTCCATATCCTCATTCTCCTCTTTCTATCGGTCATCCACGTCCTCTTCTTTTTTCACCTCCTCTTTATTCTCTTTTCGTCCTCATTCTCCTTTTTCTTTTCATCCTTTTCTTCTTACTCCTCATACTCTCCCTCCTCGTTCTATTGCTCCTCATTAACATCTCCCTCATTTTCTTCTTCTTCCACCTACTCATAATCCTCTACCTACTCCTTTTTCTCCTCTTCTTCCAAGTCTTCTCGTTCCCTTCCTGCTTTCCCTCTTTCTCTTATCTCCTAATTAACTCGAAACTTCTAATTTTCCTTCAACAATCACTTTCAAGCTAAACCTTCAAATGAGTTTCCATTCTAGTTTCAAAGACCATAGTTTCTAAGGATGATGAATGTACTTCGCGGATCATTTATGTTGGTTTTTCTAGCAGATATTGCTGCGTTTTAATGCGTCACAGTTCGTTAGTTATGCTATTTGGTCAGCAAATGCAATTATTGTGGTCAAACCGGCAGATTTCTCTTACCGTTAGCCAATACTATTTAATGTTACATCTCAATTTAAGCTGAGATGCTCTTCTCATTCATCTTTTCTATTGTTACTCATAATAAAGATTGTAAAAGTGGGAAACTTCATTTCTGCAGGGATAGGTATGGCTTTGCAGTTAAAAGTTGGTACCTGGTAGACAGAATGTGATTTTCAAGAACATATAGTGGGTTTGACTCACAAGCGGCGGTCATCCATCCAATGAAAGTACCAGACTCTCATCACCTATTTTTTATGGTTTCTTTGTACTGTGAATTTTTTTATTAATTTGGGGATACACTTACAGATCATATGAATATGATTGGGGAAGAACAACAGGCCTTGCCCAAAATGTTTCTATTCCCGAATTTTTATAATGAATAACAAGTCCAAAAAATGTCATGCTTTTAATTTTACTTGTTATACTTTAAATTGTTGCCAGTATTGATCATAGTTTGAGCTTGCTTTATTACTGCAAAGTCTAACGATTTCTTGATACAATACAATATAGATTTCACTTTTTGTGTAGTTGAGAAGTTGATATTGTGGTAATTATTCATATTGAATGAAAAAGACTAAGAAATTGTCAAAAAACCACTGATTTATTGATAATTAGAAAGACCGGTTTCGGTTATTACACCATTGTCAATCTCTGATAAACTAAAACTAAATACAAGAGCAGCAGAATTTATACTAGTAGGCGAGTACTGCTATTGGTCGAGGGCATGAACGCCTGCCATTGGCCTAGCTAGACAGTCTCTAAAAAGTAAATTTTATTATCATGGCGATTCTGTTGCTTAATCCGCCATTTTGTCACACCGTTTAGGGGGAGGAGACTGTCTAGCTAGGCCAATGGCAGGCGTTCATGCCCTCGACCAATAGCAGTACTCGCCTACTAGTATAAATTCTGCTGCTCTTGTATTTAGTTTTAGTTTATCAGAGATTGACAATGGTGTAATAACCGAAACCGGTCTTTCTAATTATCAATAAATCAGTGGTTTTTTGACAATTTCTTAGTCTTTTTCATTCAATATAGATTTGACTATATGACTATAGATCGAAGTAGAATCATTCCTAGAATGAGCTAGCTTTATTATTGTAAGCGCAGTAGGCCTACATTTCTCAATATAATACATACAGCCACCACCCCTTTGGAGAACCCTCCTGTAATAGCCGAGATTTCACAACGTATTACCACATCAGAATTTCACCCTTATTTATTATGGGGGTGCATTGGAATTGCTATGATGAACTGAACTAGAAAGGGGTGAGGAGAACTGTATTTTTTGGAACTGAAGATCAGATGTACACCATACACCATTCTGAATTCGATGCTGGTATCTGTGAATGGAGTAATATCATGGTAGTATATTATGATGGTAGTGTCACTCATATTCTGATGTTGCTCTGTGTGAATGGATTCTTGGATGTTCATTGAAAAATCCGAAATTTTTCACTTCATCTGTAGCTATAAAAGTATTATCTAGAAGCCGGAAAATAGATACTTGAAATAAAGTGGAAAGAGATTTTGATTACTGATTGATGAAAGATGAAATTACAAGTAAGGTCTTGCTTCAAAATTCAAGGTGATCAGCTGTGCTGGTGAGAGAGAAAGAGTGAGTGATTGAGAGATATCAAGAATGAAATAAGAGTGTGAGCGATTACAAACATGTGGGAGAGAGAAGTGGCAAGAAAAATAGCTTGTTAAAAAGGTCTCTCATACTCTATTACTCTCTCTGTCCTCTCTTACTATCTCTCTCTTTTATTCTTTTCTCTATCTCTCTTTCTCTCTTTATCTTTTTTCTCCCTCTTTTTCTCTCCTTATCTTCTTTCACTTACGCTCTTTCTCTCTCTCTCCCTCTCTCTCTGTCCGGCCCTATAACGATCACATGACAACCATCCCTCACCCATTCCACCAATATAAACCTTTAAACCATGTTATAGAACGATTGTGTGTGTATATATATATATATATATATATAATATATATATATATATATTATATATATATATATATATATATATTATATATATATATATATATATATATATATATATTATATAAACTCATGTTATTTCAATTATCCACTGCATACTGCTGTATATTACTGAAATTTGATAACCCTGATCTACTTTCAGCCTACTTCATTTTATTAATCAATTATTTGATCTTATCTACCTATATAATTATTTTACTTTATCAATTTTCTGTTTTTTTTCTCTTCAATATTCATATTGATTAAAACTTTTACAATATTTCCATTAATAAATAAATCCTTAGTTTAAATAACGAAATTAACGTTTTGGTAGAGAGTTAGTGGGGAGGATATTTTTAATATTCTTCCCAAAGAATGGACATTGATATGTCCAAAGCTCCGCCAATTTATGTAGATGCATAACAATATGATTATTATCTATAGTTATTATATTACAAATTGCTTTTTCATATCATATACAGTTCAATAGTTATTTTCTTAGTCTATATTATGTAAATTCATCTATAATTTTGCTGTATTGTAAGCTATTGTATATAAGTGTATAAGCCAGTATATATTGTAATCTACATAAATAAAGTACTCAATCAATCAATCAATCAATCTCTCTTCAATAGTTTATGCAAGCAGATTAGTAGTGAGAGGAGGATAAAAGAAATAATAAGAATGCCGGTACTCGTTAAATGTGCCACTGACATTGAATGAGTTATGGGCAAGATGTCATTTGGGCGCGGTCATAGGCAATGGCTATGGCTAGGACGTTTGTAAGGTCACTATTTCGAAATCTTTTTATAGATTAGTTGGCTTATCTTTAGGTAGGCTTTGCGTTTCCAATGCTAATTGGTGTGTGGTTATTTTGTGACATGTATAAATCGATAGGTTCATTGTTTAGGATTGAAAAATATTTGCTTTTTCTTTTATTTGTTTTTTACAAATATGTAATGAACGTACAGTTTTTGAGTAGGGTAGTGATTTTTTGACAATAATTGGTAATGACATGAAAATGACATAGACTATGTTAATCAATAGGTTGAATCCTTGTCTAGGATCGAAAAGTATTTATATTTTTGATTTTTCTTCACAAATCAGAATCAACATACAATAATTGAGTAGAGTTGTGATTTGTTGACAATAATATTGGTTTCCTATTGGCTGAAAATGAGACGATTGATTGGAATTGAAATATAGTGGAATCTCGATTGACTGTATGAAAAATTATTCATTTTCATATATTGACTAGTGCATTAATACATTTGGATCATTACTGTGGATAGTATAATGTAACTTCAACCAAAAATTTCAATTGGTTAATAGTGTAATACTATAGATGTAACTGAAGCCAAAATTAGGTAGTAATACTGGGATTCGTGTACAGCAGGTAATGAATCTACATATTTTACAAAAATATTTTGATAGAATATTTAGTAATACTTTGAATCGTATACAACAGAGAACGACAGTATACACTTTACATAGATATTTTTACGATTTATATTCATATGATACACAATAATCACAAGTCATTATTCAATTACGATTGGGAAAGAATGACAGGCGGAGCTAACATAACTTACTTTACACCAAATTCTGGTGTAATGTGATTGTCATAAAAGGCTATGCTGTCTGGTGTTCACTTCTACAAATTTAGATCAATTTAGATTATAAGGACGAGATGCTGAATTGGGGTGTATATTATACTACAGAGTAAAGATACTGTTTAATTTTTCATTTCATCTATTACCTATTTATTTGTCTCTGATTATGATCAAAAATCACCGCAAAATTGAAAAGTATTTAGAAAATTTCAAGCAAAAATTTTCAACTTAGTCTCTATACAGTTCCACTATAGGAGATGAGGATACGATGACAAAGTCCTCTCTTCATTGGAACTAAGAGGTGAATCATTCTTTGAAGAGAAGGCTGAAATCTAATCACAGATTGCGTGAGCGAATAAGTAGACCAATAATATCAGAAGAATGCAAGGTACAATAACAGCATACCGGCTTACATGAAACATGACGGTGTGAATGATTGTACACAGTGAGAGCGAAATGTTGGAGAGACAGAGAGAGCAGCAGTGAAAGGTAATGGCAAAGAGTGAGAACGAAGAGAAAGAGAGAGAAAGAGTGAAATCTACAACCGCAATAGCGTTTACAACAGGTGAAACGCTGTTTTTTAATTGACCACGGATTTGCAGGTGGATATTAGCTGCAAGGAGTGTTGCCAGAGAGGAGAGAGAGATTGAGTGAGTGATTTGGAGAGAGAAATCCAAAGAAGAAATATGAAAATGATGGTGGTGATGTAGGAGAAGGATGAGTAAATGAAGTATGAGGAGAAGATGAAGAAGAGGCGGAGGAGAAGGAGAAGAAGGAGAGCTTAAACCGCTTGCTGATAGCATAACGGGATTTGCTCAAGTACTACTGATAGTGTTCTACTTTTTGCTCGCTTCCTTCTTGTTCTGTTGGACGTTAGGACGCTTGATGTTGCAATTTTTTCGAGGTTTCATGTTGTTAACGATGATGTTTTCAATTTGAAAAGTTTAAAAGAAATACATGGATTTACACGGCAACATATCCACTTCAATCAGGGTTGTATGATACACTATGAGATTCAGTTCAAATTACAATACTGTACCATAGAATAGAACAATCTATAAGTTGAATTGATAAAATCATTTCAATTTATTGTAGCCCATACTTCATTAAAATTATTAAAAAATATAGAAACATGAAGTACCCTTTTATTTAAAACAATTAGTTTCGGTCTACTTTCGCCATTTTCAAGTTTAAACTTTTAACCAAAGTAGGCCGAAACTAGTTTTTTGAAATGTTTTAAATGAAAAGGTACTTCAATCATGTTTTTCAACATAAGTTGAATTTAGTGCAAGTTTAGTACGTATAAGGTTTCTCTGACTATACTATGAAGCATATAGCAATATTCAATCAATAATTCCATTCAATTCAACACAATACATATCAAATAAATCAAAATACAAAAACATCACAATCAAAAATAAATTTCCAATAAAATACGAAAATAAACTTGCTTCATGATGGAGTGTGCTGAAAAGGGAGAAAGGAGGAAAAATACCTAGCCAATTATGGTTCCCAATGTAATAGGCAGGTAGAGGGTATAAAAGTAAGGAATGAAGGTTGAAGAGGAGCGGAAAAGGAAGAATTGGAGAAGAAGGAAGGGAAAAAAGAGAGAAAAATTGAAAAGGAAGAATTGGAGAAGGTAGGAAAAGAAGAGAAGAAAATATGAGGAAAAATTGTAAGCGAGACCACTTTTAACAAATGTATCAAAAAAAAATACCTTGCAAACAGTAGTTAGAGCAGAAATTTCGAGCCTCATGCGTGCAGTATTAAAAATCCAGTATTGATGATGGATAATAAATTTGGTATTTGTTCTAAATTTTGTTCTTCATTTTTTTTTTTACAGATCACGGAAAAGACGTCCAAGTACATCTCAGGATGAAAATGTCATTGGCAAGGAGGGCGAAAGCCTCATGAACGAATGCACGGCGGCTCTAGTTCTTATGAGCCTATCCTGCAGTCCCCATTCCCCTAGTCTAAACGGTAAGTTTCACAAAAATCAATCCGTTTTTCAAAAAAATATACTTTCTAAGATCCCTCATAGTACTTGAGTTAGAACTGCTATTACGTTTTAGAGAAATAGGTTTTAGAACAGTACTGCTGTAACTTATGGTAATAGAAAAATAGGTTTATTATTTAATTATCATTATTAGCATATGGCTTTGAACGGTGGGGAAACCCAAGGGTAGTTCCACCTCGCCGTATATAGTCCAAAGTTCCCTAATGGGAAACCGGACACTAAGGTTATAGTCAGCACAATACTTTAAATTTACACTTTTCACTTTGAAATAAAATTATTCAATTGAAATAGGCCTATAACCATCCTCGGTAAATCGATAATCTTTATGCAAAATTTCAAGTTAATCAGTTGAGTAGTTCAGATGTGATGATGCGTCATTCATGAATTTCCTATTCCGTACATGTACAAGCAAATTCTTTCCTTCATTATTTATTTATTTATTATAGATATCTCATAAATAAGTTATTTTGAACAAATTTGAACATATTTATTTATAAGAAAATTGAAGTGAATCTTTTGTCACTCACTAAAGTAAACCAGTTCAAATGGTTCTCTTCCTTTTAGCACTACAATCATTGAAGTCTGTAATCTGCGCTTTGTATTCTAGTTTTAGGTTCTTTATATTGAGGTATCTCTGTAGTGAGTTTTATATCTGTGCGTTTAGTTTTCTTTTTATAGCTGAGTTGGGACAAAGTAAAATGAAACTATTGTACCACTATGATTTATAATATCTAGGAACCAACACAGTAGAATACTGTTAAAATATAGAGAACAATAAACCAATTAAGTTATCTATCCGGTAGTAACAGATTTTCTAATAGCCAACCTGAAGACAAAAGATGACCGCTTATCAGTTACACGAAACGACAATTTAGATTGAAAACACATTAGATTCCTGGCTTTGTATGATAGGGTACATTAACTTCTATTGTGTTCATTTCATGTGATAGGGTACATTCACTTCTGTTGTGTCTATTTCATGTGACAGTCGGTCTCTGTGACATGTGATTGCTCACATGCCATGCATGATGGTTCACATGCATTATAGGATGCAGCTGCACTCTCGTATTGCAATACAGGAGTCACGATTTGGCCTCAATGTGGTGGTTTATCTTGTCGAAGTTGTAGAGTATCTATCAAAGTATTGCCATGATTATTGGCAAAGATAAAAGTAGTCGTGTAACGAAAAACGTTTATTTTTTACAATGTTTTATTCAATTTTCGTTCGTTTTTATCCAAAATTTAGTATCACACATACTCACATTATATTTGAATGAATTTTTACAATATTACAATACATTGAAATTCATAGCTTCAGTTCAGTTTTTTGTTACTGTGATGCTCATATTCCAATTTTGTGGAGAAACAATTTCGAGAATTATTCAAAACATTAAATAAAGTCTTATTTCCCAATGTTGATTCATTTTTATTCTTCACTTATTTCATAACTTATATATGAATTACATCCATACTACGAATGTGTTTTATTGAGAGATTCATAGCAGGCTTTCATTCATAGATTCATAGGAGGAAGTCTATTCCTGGAGGAAAAATTCATTGTCTTTGAGACATCCTTCTAATTATTGTGAATGAAAAATATTTTTTCTATTTCGGTTAGATTATTGATATTATTTCTATCCTTGGTTTGAAGGTTTGTATTCCTTATAGGGAACATTCAACGTTATTTGCTACGTAAATCGAATGACACACTAATACAATTCAAAAGGGACAACAAATGGAAAATGAATGTCCATTTTACACCGCTTTTCAATCACAAAATGAACTGAGAACCGAATCAAATCACATTCTGGAAATTAGGTGGTAAATGTTGCCTTGTTGCATGTTTCGGAGAACAGATAACAGTGTGTGAGAGAGAGAGGGTGAGAGTAATTGTGAGAGATAGTTTACAAGGGGGGGGGATAAATCGTTGATTTGCGGTGAACCGGAAGTTGGGGTACAAAATGGTAAACACGATCAAAAACCGTTTCCGGTTTGATTGTTATTGTTTTTTGAATTTGGTTTACATGTTGTCAAGGTGTGTGTAAAACCTGTGAGTGTAGGTTCAAATTATGGGAAGTGTTGGGGGGGGCATCTCTCTGTCCCTTTACCCACCTCCCCTCTTCCTCCTATTCCTCCTCCTCCTCCACCTCCTCCAATGCTACCAGGATGCCGGCAATTACAGGACATTGGCTGGATAATTTTCGAATTGCATTTGATATCTGTGCACAGGTCATGCGTGTAGGTATAGTTTATTATGTGATCCTAATATAGATATGCTGTAAATAATAAATGATCATAATACAGATATGTGATCATAGATCATCTGGACTCCCCCTCATCAACTCATGCATTAATCATAGTTTTTTTGAATTAATAATGCAGCGAATGACAATGATTTACATGACAAGTAGGTAGTTGTTGAAACTGTAAAGATATGGTTCGACTAAAAATAGAGTTTTAACGGTCATTAATTTGATTCAAATTCAAATATTTACTAACCAAAAACTACACAAATAAACAACAATAACCAAGAACTTGATAAAAACAATATAAAAAACATTTGTCTGTCTCAAATTCAATATATTGATCTGTTCAATCAAAACAACCAAAAATTTTGATCTCTTTGTTTCTTCAACTTTTCGTCTGTTTCTACTTTAATACTTTGATGAATACAATCTTCAAATTCAATGCTATAAGCATAATTAAAATGTCAGTCTTCAACATTGATGATTTCTCTGACGTCTCTGAAAGCAGTTGGTAATTTCCAATTATCAGTTGACAGTTATCAATAATTTGTATTTCTTATGAAAATCTTGTTCGAAAGTATGCCTAATGACTAACACTTTCATAATGCTATAGTGCTATGCAGTGCATATTATCAACTAGTTGTACACGAAATGTGTCAACAAACCATTTCTGAACGAACAGTAAATTGTGTCGAAATATGAAATGTGGACTTATTTTGGTTATTTTACTATTTTGAAAATTGTTAATCATGAAATAAGATTTTAAGTTCAGGGTTCACCTGTTTTTCCCTCTTAATAATTTCAATGACAAACGCTTTTAAGAATGACTTGGAAAACAAATTGAACCTTAGAAAGAAGTTTATATTTATGAGTTTAATTCTATTTATTTTGTGTCAGAGAGTCAATAGGTGAAAGAATGACGGTATGAGAAGAAATCAAAGTAAGGAAGTTTGATATTTGATTTGTTTCCTTTCCCTATTCAATCAATGATGAATCAACAAATTGCATCAATGAATGAATCAATAGATGAATCATTGAGGTTCTGAGAAGAAATCAAATTTAGTTAGTTCTGGATTTGATCTAATTTCTCCCCGATGTAGTAGGCCTATGATATTAGTGAATGAATGTTTCATTTTTTAAAATTTAGCAAGCAATTTTAATGGATTTCAATGTTGATTTCCCAAGTTTCTAATAATAGATACTGCTTCGCAGACCAGAATTTACACCTGATCCAGCTCTACGAGTTGGGAAGAGCAGTGTTTTGAAACCTGCAGGGCAGTTGTTTACATTGTGGGGACTGGCTGCTCATTTCCCGCGCGAGGGAGTCCAAAAATGGCGGGAATCCCGGTCGGCACGATGTGGCAACACCGCTTTTCCAGGTTTCGGGACCTGTGAGCCCCCTTCCCAAATTTGACTCTTTCTGGTCAGTGCGATATTCTTCTGAGACTTGCAGTGATTTTGTTGAGGAGAAGAGTTATTGTTGCTGTTTACGAATGATGGGAGGAGGAGGTTCTAGTGATGAATGAGGAGGAGGAAGAAGAAGATGAAAGAGGAGGAGGTGGTTTGAAGGCCTCGTGGATTGGTTTGGTGTGCTTCCCCAGGGGTCATTGACCTTGCTGCCACCCTCACCTCCCCAAGTATTGCGCAGCAGCTGATTCTTGTTGCTTCTTGTTGTTCATCTCTCTTCCACACCCTGTCCTCAACTGTTTCCTTTCCTTCTCTTTCCTTCGTCCTCTTCTTCGTCTTCATAGCAGGATCCTCTTCACCAGTATCTTGTCTTGTCTTTCCTCATCATTATCATCTTCACTTCAAGGATAGGTTTATTCCAAATTTTTCTTTCATTTTCTCCCTTATTCTGTTCTCTACCATCTCTCTCTTCTTTTGTCATATCAGTCTTCTTCTACACTGTCTCTTTTTGCCTGAAATTTGTCTTGACTGTCTCTCCTATCTCCTCATCGTCTTCGTTACTTGCATCGTCATAGCATAGCATCATCTTATTCCTCACTGTCTTTTCTTTTTCACCCTGATGTTGTTTTTCATCTTTTATTTGTTTTTGTACCTTGATAGTATCAATCTTCTTTTTCACTGTCTCTTTCTGCTTTTATTTTGTCCCCAACTGTATATCTCTCTTCTTCTTCTTTTTCTTCTACTACTCCCTCTTTTCCTTCTTCTTCGTCTTATTTGTCGCAATCACCCTATTTCTTTACCATATTCTCTTTCCTTTTACACTCCTATTCTGTTCTCAACAGTGTCTTCCTTTATACTCCTTCCTACTCCACCTCTTCTCTCCATCTCTTCATGCATTTCAGTCCTCCTCCTTTTTCTTCATCGTTTCCTGCTTCCTTCTACCATAATAATTTTTTGTATTTTCTTTATGCTCCTACTCCTCACTTGTATTAATTACAGTTGATAAACTCTTTCGGCATTTAGTAACTGAAAAAATAATTTTCCTCCCTTATAACTTCCACCTTTCCTCTCCGCTCTGAAACCCTCACCCTTCCTCACATACTTTCTCACTCTCTCTGTCTCTTTCTCTCTCTCTCTCTCTCTCTCTCTCTCTCTCTCTCTGTCTCTGTTTTCTTATTTTGTAAAGGGTTGTGTGGCAGAGAGGACCAGGAGTCCCAACTAAGCCCTAATAAAGGCAATTAATCAATCTCTCTCTATCTTTATCACTCTCTCTGTTTCTGCCTTCTCAGTCTCTCTCACTCTTTCTTTCTATCTCTCTTTCCTCTGGGTTCCTTCCCTTTTTTGTGGTACTACCTGTTATCAAACCATCATATTTCCTTCAAACACCGCTAACTAGAAAACTCCATTGCCCCTTCTACTGGCCACACTGTAAAAGTATTGCACGCAACGGGTATCTCGCACGCAATATCCACCTAATCCATTGTTTAGATGTCACTATTGATGGAGGAGTCCAACGGGATCTAGCCTTGCCGTCATTATTTATTCATATTTAATCGTGTTGCTATAGGTTGATGCAGGTTAATAAAAGTCAAGTCACACCTATGGTGAAGTTGGAAATTGATTATTAAATTTATTGAGGGGAATCAACAGTGTAAACTGATTCTTTATACCAAACCCAGTTGCACGTACGTCTATTATATTTAACCGTCGTTGAATGACAACTCGCATTTTCGTCTATTATGTCTATTACATGACGTTCACAGATTTAAAGGTGAATTTAATAATGGTTGAATGACAACAAAGCAGTGCCGAACTTTATTCATTGATTCTGTTAGATGATGTATAATAACGCGGATTTGATTAAATTTAATCAACGGACCTCCAGTCTGGAGCTGTATGAAATCTGGAACCTGCAGTAGTTTTATTTATTAGTTTAGCACAAACAATACAATGATCGGAAAAGAAAAAACAAGCTATTGCCCAAAACTTTTTCAATTTCCTAATTTAGTTTCAAATTGTCCAAATATTATAAATAGGTTATGTCCAATTCAATTGTCTACACCACATCACAATCTGAGAATATAGATTAGAATAAAACAAAACATTTTAAATTCGGATAGATTGATAGTAAAACTTTCGTAAAAACATGAAACAAACTTTAAATTCATAAAATAAATAATAAAACACTTGAATTTTGAATTCGAAAATATCACGTTGAAATTAATCAGGAATTGATTAAAATATATCGATAACGTGATGTGATCCACCAATAACTCATCGTAAAATAACAGGGTTCCATGGGGAGTTTATAATTTGATGAAGTCTGATTCTGAATTTGATGGAATTGATTAATTTGAACTGGTTCTTGAAATACTAGTCTTGAAGTTCCAAGTTATTTACTTGTACGCTCATAAAGTCATTATACATTAGTCATTAACAATACAGTCATTATGTATTAAAAACAACATACCTGAGTAGGCTATATATTTTAAGTTTGGGTATCACTTGTATCACATCTTCCTCGGTTTAAATCAATTGAACTGGATAACTTCTTGGTAAAGATGTATTTTCCAGTTACAACCGCATTTTTTCCTTATTTCAACAGTAGATACGAGAACTGCAAGGTGCATCTAAATTGAAGTAATTTGTAGACCTGAATTACAGTGATTGGAGAGAAAAAGATACCTGCAACAATGTATAAGATACAGTGATTATTTTCCCCATAATATAATTTCAATCAATTTAGTTATAACCGGTTTTAGCTATGGTGCATATAATTCGTGTTTTAATAGCAGGTCGTAATGTTTTTGAGAAACTGCGAGAGGCTATCCCGTTCTCGACACCGTTATAAAAGTTTATTTTTTCGGTTTTCTCTCTCACTCTCTGTCTCTCAATCGATTTTCATCTCTCTTTCCACATATGGATTGATATGCAAATTGGTCTGAAAGTCTCGCATCTGAGGTTTGTAGCAAAAGGAAATTATACTAGTGTGAGTCACTTCACACTGACAGTATTCCTTGTAAATAATATGAATGCTTCCCATTTAACTAATACTGACAGTTTTAAGTGAATCTGACTGTAGTAATATGGATGTTGTCCAATTTATATTATATATGGACTAGGAAGACGTGTGTGACAGATTTTAATCCTTGGGTATTAGGAGTTTTCAGATTCTAATTCCAAAGTATTAGGAGTTTTTTGAGTGTTTTCACTTGAGATGGTGGGAAGTGTGAATAGTCGAGTATAGCTTAATAAATGTCACATTAACTCGGGTTTTTTTCTTGGCTAGGTGTGCCATTTTTGGATCTTTATCCTCTAAAATCAATTTGATCATGAAACTTCACTAAGGGAATATTAGTTGAACTTGTAAATTGATAACTTTCTAAAGAAGAAAGTCTTCAATTCCATGGTATTATAATAATAATTTATTCTACCAAAAAACAAACATTGTAAAAACAAATTGGAATAAAATAACATAACTGGTGTAGCAAACATCCAAGCATGCACAATGCATGTTTATCATTATAGTCTAAATGAAGCACCAAAGGTATCCTGTGTGGGGCACTTCTTCGTACGTTTAATCACAATAGAAAATGATCAAACCGATAATAGTTATACTGTTTCAAGAAAATAATATTGTCTTGGAAAACAAAATTGATTGCTTGTATGATATATTATATGGCGTTATATGAATTGTATTTAATCTTGTTCGATATCGTATATACTAGAACTCTTGTCTTTTTTCTTTAGGGTTACTTTTTAATATAAATAAAAATATTAATCTCAGTACCCTTTTAAATTATTTTATCACAACATGTTTCGGACATTATAATTCCATTTTGCCATTTTGTCACACCGTTGAGTGGGAGGAGACTGTCTAGCTAGGCCAATGGCAGGCGTTCATGCCCTCGACCAATAGCAGTACTCGCCTACTAGTATAAATTCTGCTGCTCTTGTATTTAGTTTTAGTTTATCAGAGATTGACAATGGTGTAATAACCGAAACCGGTCTTTCCAATTATCAATAAATCAGTGGTGTTTTGACTATTTCTTAGTCTTTTTCATTCTATATTATATTTTCACTTGAAAATGGCATTAATTTCCGAAACATGCTGTGATAAAATAATTTAAAAGGTTACTGAGATTTATATATTTTTATTTATACTAGAACTCTTCTACTGTTGCTACTGTTGAAGTAGGTAATGTTATTCAATAAATAATATGTTTTCTTGAGATTAACGTCTGTCTTTGACTCAAATTTCAATAATTCCAATTCATATTTCCTGTAGTAATACGATACATTGATACAATATAATCGAAAACCAACGAAATTTTTGATACGTCACGAATTCAAACGTGACATAGACCGCCTTTTCCTAATTCCACCAAATTATCTATTCAATCGTATTCATATTTTTTGACCTCTATAGTGAGGTTCAGTTCAAACTGTCAGAGACGGTTAAACGGAAAGTTTTGGTATTATTTATTAGGAGTAATGACAGTTGAAAATTTCAAGTCGATCGTGGAAAATGTGATATGGAAATTTTCGGGTCTGAGAGCCTATTATCATTAGAATTCAGCCTACTTTGGGACAGAATTTCTCTGTATCATTTTTTAATATTTTCGATCATCGAGTTTCTGAACCTGAACTTATGTAGAATACGAAGAATAAGTATTGGGCTCAAGAATCTTCTAGAATTATTCAGGGAAATCACAGTTCCAACTAATAATTTATTCTTCAGTAATAACTTAATGATAATCTGTAATATAATGAAGGAAAGAATTGACTTACACACACGTAAGGGATAGGAAATTCACGAATGACGCATTATCACGTATGAACTACTTGAAATTTTGCATAATAGATTCGTCTCCTCAAGGATAGTTATAGGCCTATTTTAAATTCTTCAAGATTTCAGTTTGTCAAGTTTTCAATTAGACCCTTGAATAGCACGGGTTACCTGCTAGTCTTGAAATAAGTCAAGCTGGATTTTTTGTTGTACATTCTCATATACATACATCCTAATACATTCATCTTCATATCTAATTCATTTTTTTTCATCCATATTCATCTGTTTTTTCATTCAAAGCTATATTTCCATTCATCTTCATCCCACTGATAAATTAATGAAGTAATTGATAATAAAATTGGAATATATTAGATTTTCCTATAAGAAACGTGAAATGTATTTCCACTTCTAAGCATATCCCATTCAAGATACACATGGCGACTCATACTTTTCAATAAAATCTTAACCTTATTTGAATATGCCATGAAATTTGATTCTAATTTCTAGAATACTGCACATATCATTATCAGACATACCTATGAATAAAAAAAAAATATTTTTTTCCGAATTATTATTCTTTTCAACAAAGTGCTGTCTATTAATGAAAATATAATTTTTTATCTTTTTAAACAAAACTGCTAACTTTCTCTCAAATTTGAAAAAAATCTAGAACCTCCGAAAGAAAAAAGGCACACAATTTTCCGAACTCAATGACAATTTCAGTATTTTATTCACAAAAAGTGTTACAAACATATTTACGCAACAAAAGAAGTCTCCTCATAGGTGGAGGTCACACTAACAGGTCCCAAAACAATAAATACTTGTAAATTTGTACTCATAACATAACACAAAGACACAAAAACCAAATGTGTGAGAGTGTGTGTAAAACTAGGCTTGTTTTGATGTGCTCCTTTAGATTAACGGTACACTTCCTCTCAGAGTCCTTTCCACTCATCCGTGCACTTATCTGCAACATATATACCTATATTTATTACATTATTCACTCTTGTATTTCCCTCATAGTAATCACACAATTATACCTATACACTGATGTGCATGCACTAACTATACTTATATTTATTTCATCCACTCTTGCTCCTCACCCATAGCAATCAAACAATTATATCTATACACCGCTATACGTTCACTAGTTATATCTATATTCTCAACTTCCATGCCTGTATTTTCCCCATAGCATGAAGAATATTATATCTATCTATAGTTGTATAGATACGTGCAAAACTGCAAAAGTTGTTCTCCTGCATTAACTGGACAATCATTTTTTTCAAAGTGTGTTTTGATTTGAAAGCTGTCTATGAGTGAAGAAAATTTATTAACCACACGTAATTGTGTTGAGAACGTAAAATTGCTGCGAGTAAATGGTTGATGACTGGAAAACTTTCTAAACATACATTCAGTGTTTCCATCGATGCAATCATTATAATTTTTTTTACTTCTTCCCTTATTCATTTCTCTTCCATTTTCTATGGTCTGACACATTCTATTCCTCTTCTAAGTTTTTTATATTTCTCTTATACTACTTCTTCTCCTTGCTCCTTCTCCTCCTCCTCCTCCTAGGTCAGCCCTCCTCCTTTTCCTTGGCCTACGCCTCCACCTCCTCCTTCTCCGCCTCTTTTTCCTCCTCACCATCTACATCATTATCATTGTCATCAAGATGACAATGATACCACCTAATTTCCACCCATCCTAATTCAATTATTCCTATGCCATTCTGTTGTAAAGTTTCTAATTTCCCCGTTAAGCTGGGTTTTCGTTTGTGCGTAAAAGCCATCGTCGACCACGACTGGGAGAGAATCTCAGATTGGGTAGATTTCAATTTGTCAACATAATCTAAATATTATGCTCAATTATGTTTTAATGGGGCAGGTTGAGTTTATAGTTTTTTATACTTTTAAATGGCAATATGTTGATATTATTAGAAATGTTTGATTCTTTAGTTATGAAGACAAATAATGATAAGTTTTTCAATCAGCTGCTTTATTAGCACACTTAAAATTTGGACAATATGAATGTCATCAATGCTTGTCGTCGTCGACTGCGGAAATTTACGCAAAAACGAAAATGCACCTTTATCTGTCATTGTCTTGTTACTTTCTCTCTCCTCTGGTTCTTTTGTGGAATGATAGAAGTTAATGACGTAAGTTTAATGTTTGGATATTGCTGTATGGAAATCTCATTCCGAGAATTATTTCTGATTTATGTTTATCCTGATATTCTCACTATCCTATCACATTACTCTAAACCCATCAATCTTCTAATACATTGTTAGGTACGAATTAACTTGTTATTATCAAATGTCTTCAATATTTGATCAATAATTTTCAATGTTTCCTCTGTTGCCAGTTTGGAACGGCCGAGTGTCACCCAGTCCGTCGTTGACCGACTCTTGGCGTTCAAGCACGCCGTCACCGCCCCTCAGCGAAGGCGGCTGGGCCAACACCTCCACCACAGACGAAGGAATCGTCATTGACGACGATTTCGACGAACTACCTCGCAAGAAAAAGGTCAGTTCTACACTCAAAAACTATCAATTTAGTATGTTTTTATTCATAAAATGTGTAATAGTTACTGTGATATAGTTTAAAATTGATAGGTAATGGTAGTTTTCAAAAATGATGGAGTGACCTGCTTTTCTATATGGGTGTGAAACATGTTTCACCACTGACAAGCGAATTTTAATTGCTATGCACTTTGACGGGTTTCCTTACAAGAAAAAAGGCAGTTTTACATTCATTACTGTTTTAAAAATGGAATGATAATATAAAGACCTTTATTAAATTTTCAAAATAAGGATAAAATTCATAGTCGGTTTTTCTTCTTGGTAAAGTGCAACTTGGAGACAAACATTACTGTTTTATATATCATATTCAAAAGATCTGGTTTTATTTTGTTCCACAATCACTGAAAGACACTGTAAAAGTTATCGTAAATATGCTGTTAACTAGGGAGAATTAATGTTGAGATCTACAAGAAAAAGGTCAGTTCTACACTCAAAAACTATCAATTTAGTATGTTTTTATTCATAAAATGTGTAATAGTTACTGTGATATAGTTTAAAATTGATAGGTAATGGTAGTTTTCAAAAATGATGGAGTGACCTGCTTTTCTAAATGGGTGTGAAACATGGATCACTATTGACTGGAGAATTTCCATTGCTGACAACCTCAAGAGCTGCTTTACAAGAAAATTGTCAGTCGAATACTTAGAGAAGTTTTAACTATTGAGAAAATAAACTATAGAATTGATAGGAAGATTGGAATCAGAGTTGGAACTTATTCCGACTAAACTAGAAATTTAAAATTCTGATGTTTGAAAAATATATAAAAAAAATATTGCACTCAAATCTCTATACTAATTGATAGGCACTCGAAAATACCAGAAATAATGGTAAGACCAACTTTGCTATATCACTCTGAAACATCGTCTTCTAGTTGCTGGATGCGGCAATACATTACAGTGTATGTGGAAAAACAGAAAACTAGTTCTGTTTATCATGCAACGCAGAAGAATAGTTATTTGTGCAACTAGTGCGCAAAGTGACAGTTTGCTGCACCGAAAGAAACGTTTACGCCCGAGCCGTAGGCGAGGGCGGAATGGTTTCTTGAGTGCAGCAGAGGAACTTTGCGCACGTATTTCACATTAAGTTTTTCCTACAGTTACCATTGAATATGAAAAGTGGGTAATTATGGGTAAAATTGCCTGAAATGCATCAAATGTTTTTCTGTGTAATTTTATTATTGATAAAAACCTTAATCCTAAAATCCTAAAGTCCTCGTTGTCCTTGGTTATAATATCTAATGACTAATAATTAGCGCGTTGTGCTTCGTGGCTCACTATAGCAGCCACAGCAGTCACTGTTACCAACTTCATTTTGATTTTGCTGCACTGTTGCTCCATATAACCTACTAAGTATTTTGCGTTGCCATGTTGCAAATCTGGAGTGCAGAAAAATTTTTCCCGCACTAGAGCGGAAAAGTGATTCTTTGCGTTCTGTAATCAGTGCAGCAATGGCTACTTTTCAACGTAACTGTAGGAAAAGATAATTTCCTCCATAATCATTGATCATAATCAAAACTAGTGTATCTTGCAACGCAAAAGAAGGGTAATTTCCTCCTCAATAAATTCCATCACATATTTGAGAGCTGACCATTAAGTCGATTCGTATTGATATTCAATAAGAAAATCAGCTCTAGATTTTGTTAGGAAGCTAGATTGTTTATAAATGATCAGATTACATATAATTTTCCTTTAAAAATATCTATATTCAGTTCTTCCTCCAGTTTCATGTTGCTTTTCTCAACTCATCACACCTCCAATTAACCAATAATATTTAAATTAATTGGACAATTTCAATCTAAATAAGGGAAAGAGCAGTTTTGGGCTTTAAGCCTGTTGTCTCTCTCCCAATCATTAATAGTTGAGAATGATATTGTATCCATCAATGTATAAATAAATAAAAGGTGAATTCAACTTGAAATGACGAGAATTACCTAACAAGCTCTTGAACTGAAACAATATCATTGTTAAACACGTTGAACAGTCAGTCCTTGACTTTGAAGGCTACAATTCAAGTACAGCGTTCAATAGAGTTAGGAAGTTAACTCAACAAATACTAATAGTTTGCGCTTCTATTGCAAAAAACAGCCTTGACACTTCCATCTTCTAGAGATAGAATTCTCACAATACTTGCAAAAAACTAACGTTATGATTGGAAAGACACGTTACGATGATGATGTAGAAGAAGATTATGATGATGATGATGATGATGATGATGATGATGATGATGATGATGATGATGATGATGATGATGATGATGATGATAATGATGAAGAAGAAGGAAGAGGAGGAGTGAGAGAAGCCGGAGGAAGAGAGAAGAAGAAGAAGAAGAAGAAGAGGAAGAAGAAGAAGATGATGATAAAGAAGAAAACACCTTGAACAGTTAGTTATGCAATGCGAATATTGTATTTGAAAGACAGTTTAACGAGTGTGCAGAAAAAATTACTCTATAGTATTGTTGGCTCTAAAAGGTGAGAACAATATGCGCTCATTTTGCAAGGTAAATATCAAGGACTCATTGACGTAGAGCATTGCTGTTAAGAGCAGTCATTGAAAAACTTGAATGGGAACTCGGAGATGAATGGACTAGCTAGACTGAGAGACGATGATGATGAAAGAGAAAGAGAAGGTGATGATAAGAGATGAAAGAAATAGTTCAACGCGAAATGGAGGAGATAAGAAAGAATAGGATGATGAAGGTGAAGAAGAAGAAGAAGAAGAAAGAGTAGAAGATGATAATTGTAAAAGAGATTGATGATGGTGATAGGATTAATGAAGTAGCAGAAATGCTAAATTGAATACTGTACTATAATTATCAAGTTTTGCTAAATCATATTTGATTCATTAGTCTGAGTAATGTTTCTTGTTAGTTAACACGCATTTCAATACTGTAATGTATAATCGTTATTCTACAAAATAATTTTACAAAATTTACATATTTATTTATTTCGAAAAAAGAAATACACCTTTGAAAACAACATGCATGATAGCCCAAATCTGTTACCTATACAAAAATATTTCATTGCAAAATATATTAAACTAACCAAAAACAAATAATATACTAAACTATTGAAACTGATAACAGAAAATATAAAATAGAAACTTATGAAAATATGTAGGTCACAACATAAAACGGTAGCTTTAATATAATTATTATTATGCACAGTATTTCTATCATTGACATATAAATATATTATATTAATGAATTAAAATTCAAGATAGAATATTGAAGATGGTGACCACATGAGCTCTAGGCTTGTGCGTGGACAAGTGGGCAATGGTACTGATATTATGTGAGGGATGAACGGACCACCATTTTTGGGTGGGTTCCGAACCACCGGAAAGTGATTTTAAAGTTGTTAGTGGAGTCAAGCAGCCACCTTTCCAACGACAGAACCGATAACTCATATTTTATTATCATTATTCATCTCTCATTATCATCCACCCACGCACAACCCTAGCGCTTATGTTGGTATCACCCTCAGCAAACTATAGAATAAATTTGAGCGATGCATTTTGTCGACATCAAATACTTGATCCTAATAGCTATATTTCTAGTATTTGAAACTACTCAAACTGAAAATTACTCTAAATAAAACTCGGTTGCACTAAAGTCTTTCAATTTTAACCTTGATTGGATGCCACGAGAAGCAATTAGAGATGCTTTCATTCCAAAAAAGCATGTATGATTGGTTCCTATGGCATTTAATCATGATTAAAATTTAACAGGCTTTTGTGCAACCAAGTCTTAGTTTGAAAGTTAGTAAATTATCTTACAACAGACCTAGTATATGTTAGTTGTGATAACAATGTTGTTGAAGATCAGCCAGAATTTTCATTGCTGAAAAAATGACCTAGCAACGAAAACGAGAATTATAGCTCACCGTGAAAATGTTTGAAGGCAGATTTCAAATAGAAATAGGCTGTCAGTTCTAAATTTAGTTTCTAGCAGGAACCGGCAATTTTTAAAGACTTGAAACGTGATCGCTCAAGAACATACCAGGAAGTAGTGTAATGAACGTGAGCTTTTACTCTCTTTTCTCTCTCTCTCCTCCTCCTCCTCTCACATACACTTTTTCTCTCTGTGTCATTACCTTTCTCTTCCACCCCTCATTTGATTTTCTTGTTTCTGTCTCCCTCCTATGTTCAAATAGAGGTAATCTAGTTATCGATAGGCCTATTACAGGCATATTTGTTGACCTTGGTCTTGAGCCAATGTCCTAACTACAGGCTGTAGCTTATAATGTGTGTAATGATTGACAAATTTGATGAATATCTTGACTAGACAGATTATCATTAAAACCTCATTTAATCGAAGTGTCTGGAGATTTTATTAAAGATGTGACATTGAATTCTGGAAAGTATTTCCCCAATTTTATGAAGTATTTCATAATAGAATAACTAGTGTTTTATTCACCAGGAAACTAAAGTTAAAATGCAATGCATTTTCCCAATATAATGTAATTTGGGACATCTTGAGTAAAAATTGAAAGTGTTTCCTAATTTTATGTAGGATTTTACTCTGATGATGATTCCCAACTAAGTTGTTGACTTGTGCCGGGGTGATGACAGGTTGATAATCTATACTTCCTCATATTTCAGAGTTTTTTCTCTGAGGAAGCACTAGCAGAATATAAAAAGTCACATATAAATAAAAATTATAAATCTAAGTACCCTTTTATATAGCCGAAACATGTAGGCCTAGTGATTGAACAATTTTTAAGGGGTACTAAGATTTTTAGTTTTTATTTATATTTAAGAGTAGCCCTAAAGAAAAAAATACAAAATGTCACATCTATTAGCACATATAAGGCCGGTTTCCGAGCTCGGGATTTAGCTAAGTCCTAGACTTTAAACAGCTGGAGTCAGAAAATTGGTTTTCCAAAACGGGGCGGAGTCGCAGTCATTGTCATAGTCACGTTTAAATTGAATTTCGTGAAACTAGAAAATTGAACACAAAATAAAATAAAGAGAAAATAGTGTAAAGTTTCAGCTATTTTGAACTATTTAGGAATGTCTAATTTCGTCAAGGAAGAACGTCTCCAATTATAGCAATGAGAAAATAAAAACTGCGACTACTGTTATAAAAGCTGCGACTACGCCCCGTTTTGGAAAACCAATTTTCTGTCTCCAGCTGTTTAAAGTCTAGGACTTAGCTAAATCCCGAGCTCGGAAACCGGCCCATAGTGTTCAGTATCTAGTGCATGATACACATGTTTAATACGTACCACGATAAACTTGTTTAATAAGTATCATGATACGTAAGTATCTATGATTACTGATGATAATAATTGCCATATAAGTTCTTGACTAGATCGTAGTTGGGTAATACACCTTACTGCATAGCTTTACAGAGAATAGAGAATTCTCTTAATGTCTTACTTACAATATGAGCAATACTTGCTATACACTAAAGCTGCGTTTACACTAAATTTGTCAACAAAATGTTTATTTTTCCGTTCTTAAAGATTCTTATCAGATTGAACATAACTTAGCATACACATGATGTGCATATGTGTTTGTCAAGTTCCGTTCAATCTAATAGAATCTATAAGGACGGAAAAATAAACATTTTGTTGAACCAATCTAAACCGTTCAATCTAATAGAATCTATAAGGACGGAAATATAAAAATTTTGTTGATAACTTTTGTGTAAACGCAGCTTAACAGGATCAATATTGTTCTAATCACCCGCTAACCGATCCCGGATTAAATTTGATCAGGGTTAGTGCAAGCCATCTCTGGTCTCGTGCACGTATGTTGCACTTGAAACGTCACTATAGCCGTACGCCTTACGTCACTATGACCTGGCCTTAAGCTTAGTGTTGGGCAAGGTCACTCACTTTAATCTGAAAGCGAACCACCGGCAAATAACTATATCACCTTGGCCTTTTCTAGATTGTAGATTATGCTCAATCTCACTTGAATGTAACAAGAAGTTAAATGGAATGAGTAAGAGGTGTAGAAGAAGAAGAAGAAAGGAAGAAGAGGAGGAGTAGGAGGAAGAAGAAGAAGAGGAAGAAAGAATAAGAAGAAGGAGAAGAAGAAAAAGGAGGAGGAGGAGAAGAAAAAGGAGCAGGAGGAAGAGTAGGAGATGAGAAGAAAAAGGAGGTGAGGAAGGAGGAGAAGATGATGATAAGGATGATGATGAAGGAGGAGGAGGAGAAGAAATAAAAGGAGGTTAAAGGAAATGAAAGATAAGGAAGGAGTTGAGGAGCATAAGAAGAAGGAGAAAAAGAATATATAGAAGACGAAGATGAAAAAGAATAAGGGTAAACAAGATGAAGAAAACGAGAAAGAAGAAGAAGATAATGATGAAGGAGGAGGAGGAGTTGGAGAAGGAGGAAAACATAGGGAAGGTTGACCAGAACCAAAAGTGCAAGGAAAAACTGGCCAAAGTACCTTGATGAAGGTTGGAAAGAGAAGTTGGCAGAGAAAGAGAGAATGGATAAGAGAAAGATAGATTTGTGAATGAGAGAATTAGTGTAAAGTTTAGGAGAGAGAAAGAATATATGAGAGAGTGAGTGAGAGGACTAGTGTACTGTTTGAATCATCCTACAATCACGTGTATCAGGAAAAAACTGGTTGACAATTAATATTGGTTCAGATTAAGGCAGTTCAGGATAATAAAGTTGAAGGGTTACTGGAATGTAATAGAGAGGTTCATGATTACCTTGCCAATATTAGAATATTCTAGTTTAGGTCGAGCTCTGATGGTTGAAGTAATTGGTGCAGTATCTATGTTCAATTTTATTTAAATTGGAAACATGGAGTTTTTTTCTTACTGGTTAAATTTAATAACCCGAAGTCAGTTTTACAATAGGAATTGATTACTATAATTAATAATTATAGTTGTCTAATTTTAACTAATCTTTCGCAGTTTGCAGTTCAAAAATACATTGTATTCTATTCAATTCTATTTCAAATTGACCTAGGTTTTATGTTTGAAACATTTAAACAATTAATCTATCCACTCTACTCAATCTTTTAAAATTTAAAAATTGACATTCAAATAATAAAGGCATTATAATATTATTTGATAACAGAATGGGGGTTAAGGCTCCTCCCACAACGACAAACAGGCCTGTCAATTCTCGACCAATCCCAGCTCTTCATCACATTGACTAATCAGAAGCCAAGCCACCTCTTCGTGGTCCAATATGCGGCCATTTTGTTTCCAAATACATTACTTCTGATAATGATTCATTTTAACTTCATGCATTCCAGTATTCTACTAAAAAATAATGAACTATTCAGAATTTTACCAGTTTGTTGATAATTATTGGTAAAACAATTATCTTGATCTAATTTTTATTTTCTTAAAATAGACTTTGCTTTGAGGAACCTTGATAAATAAAATTTATGTGATAAGTGTTTCTTTTGTGCAAATAGAGAATAAAAAATATTAATTAAAATGAATACGTGAGGTGATACGGGATTTATCAACCTGCTACTGTTTCTTTAGCAGCTATTATGTTCTGTTTTTATTTCATCAGTTACTCTTGAAAAAATCAAGGTCTCAAATTGTGACGAATGTCAAGATCTGCTAATTGAGTGTGATGTAAATTCTATTTCATTTCTCACTTTACTGTCTCTTTCTATCATAATCTTTTTCCTAAATCTACACCATCAGCTGTCAAGTCACAACAGATCTCTTGGCGTTCATAATACCTCTCTCTTTTCTCCTTCTCAATCCCTCACTCTTCCTTCATCTCTTTCTCTCTCTCGTTTCTGTTTCATCTTTCAAATTTCGCTATCAGCTGTTACTTCACAACAGATCTGTAGCATTTTTTGACGTTAACAATGACTCTGTTCCTCTCTCAATCTGTTCTCTCTCTCTCTTTCTCTTTGACTCTCTCTCTCTCTTTCTCCTCTCTTCCTTTCTCACTCTCACACACTCTATTTTTCTCTCTCTCTTTCTCACTATTTCTTTTTCTCTCTCCACAAACAACGTGCAAAATATTCCTATTTGATGACGTTATGTAAGTGGACGTCAAGACCAAGCCTAACAAATAGAGCGGCTTACGTAAAATTGATAGGCCTAGTTATCATTGAAATACAGTATATTGTTATGTATTGTTGGATAGTGATAGCTTCTCTGTGGTTTGCAACCCACCTGGTATCTGACCGCGAGGTATTTGGTTCGATTTCCTTCAAGCTTTTTCACTCGATTGATAATTTAAGTTTTTGTATTCAAATTTGTTCTACTCGTTGATATGAGTTTGGATTGAAGAAACTAATTGATCAATCTGGAATTCTATTAAAACAATATCATAAATTATCAACTATGACTTTCTGTTAAATATGTTTCTTGAGTCTATCTTTGTTGGGAAATTAACATATAAGGTTTAGTTGAATTACTTTTTTCCAAAAATGATTTTAAGTTTTGTTGAGATTGATATAGATTAAGCTCCCATTTTATGAATTCAACACTATTCGGATCAATCAAAACGATTCCTGCAATTCAATAAAATACATCTCCAATTAATAATTATTATTGAACGAAAATCCTAAATAAATGCTGCAAATCACCCCGAAGACCTCTGCAACTGCAGACATTGACAACAGGGCTAACAGCTAGATGGAAATTCGATGAGAACTACTATCCAAAAATTAGTTGCCAGCCCGGGAATCGAACCCGGTACCTCCCAATTGCTAGTCAGGAATGCTTGCCCTTACACCAAACTGACAATCTCTGGATAGCAGCGCTTATTTTATATGACTAGCAATTGGGAGGTACCGGGTTCGATTCCCGGGCTGGCAACTAATTTTTGGATAGTAGTTCTCATCGAATTTCCATCTAGCTGTTAGCCCTGTTGTCAATGTCTGCAGTTGCAGAGGTCTTCGGGGTGATTTGCAGCATTTATTTAGGATTTTCGTTCAATAATAATTATATATTAATTAGCATTTGAATAAATGCATTCTCTATTCAATTCCATCTGTAAATACATCTCCTTTTAAAATGTTCCTGCTATCTGTCTGGTAACTAACCAGTCTACTAGTTTAAGTCAATTTACTAATTTCCAAAAAAAAATCCAACTTATCTAACTAATTCTCATTTATAATAATTCTTATTGACAATCAATCATTGTGAACAGCTGCAATTGTTCTGGATTGATTATTCATTTTCATTTATACCATAAGTACATTATCATAATGATAATGATATTAGCAAAGATATACTACTATTCTATAGATATTTAACTTATGAATTGTAAACAACCTTTTTTTTCGACAATTTTCATCCAAATTTGGGAGATGAGCAGTTTTGGGCTTTAAGCCTGTTGTTCCTTTCCCAATCATTCATAGTTGAGAATAAAATTGTATATATCAGAACAACGTCATTTTTAATTTCTAAAAAAATCAGTTATAGATATTACTAAATCTTCCCCATGTATAAATAAATACGATTATTCAGTTTCTCTATGATATTACTGAGCATGCCTGGACTTGGAATTCGTGTGGCTCTCCTTCGGAATTCCTTCCCCATCGTCTAGAATCGAAAGTAAGATTCACTCCAATCAGTCAGCAGTACTTGAGTGGGAAGCATTGCGGTTATTCTCAAGGAATGCTGATAGGCGAAGGTGAATATCACTGTAGTAGGGTCTACAGAGCCTATATTCACTTGAGAGGAGGCTGTCTGCATTCGGTGAATGGGTAGCATTGATGCTATCAAATCAGGGTTGCTGACAGTTTGAAGTGAATCTTAATCGAACAGGTGTTTGGGGTTTTTGTGACTGTTGGGTTGGTAGCCTTGAAAATAGTAACTTCTGCTAGACTTGGTGGGGGTGGTTCCTTTGAAAGCCCTTCATAGACCCTTCGGAAGTATCTCATCCTTTTGTAGGGAATGAAAAAGACCAGGATGAAGAAGAAAATTAGGAGACAGTACGAAGTATACGAGAAGGAAAAGAAGATACAGGTTCAGAAGATAAAGAAGAAGAAGAAAACAGAACGAAGAACACGAAAAGGAAATGGAGATGCAGATGATGATGATGAAGAAGAAGATAGGAGAAGGAAAAGAAGAAGATGGAAGAAGATAGGAGAAGGAAAAGAAGAAGATGGAAGAAGATAGGAGAAGAAGAAGAAAGAAGAAAAAGATGGTGAAGCAGAATGAAATCATGTAAAGTCAAAGGAGAAGAAAAGAATGAATAAGAATAAAGAGAGAATACACGGTAGATTGACTTCTTCCATTCCTTTATTTTCCAATTCCACTTTATTGCTGCTCGTCAGTCTGTACTTATCCTTTTTTCTCCACTTTCTTTTTTGCATTTTAGACATCCCTTATGCAACTTCTTACATTTTCAGTGTCTGCCTTGAACGAAATGTTTTCTGTATATTTTTCAAGTTTACTTTTCTTTTGGTTGTTTCGTTTCTACTTATTTCCCTTCTTCTCTCTTCTCACCTCTGCTATTCCTTATTTATTATTCTGTATGGTCCACTCTTCCTGATTCTCTGTATCGTCCCCTCCTTCTGCTTCCTCTTCTTCTGCATCTACCTTTTTCAAAATGTTGACTCATCTTTCCACCTACCCTACTTCTTGTTTTCTCATCTTCTTCTTCCTCTTCTTCATCTTCTTCCTCTTCTTCATCTTCTTCCTCTTCTTATTATTATCCTCCTTCTTCATCATTTTCTTCTCCTGAGTATCTTTTTCTTCTTTTTCAAAGCCCTTCGCCGCCCTTTTATTCTCGTTTGTTTTGGTTTGTTCCTTTTCCTCCCTGCTTTCAGGTCGATGTTCTTTTTTCAAACTCTCTACGTGTTGAAAATAATAACCTCTCGCTTTTTATATCGTCTACCCAGACTGCTCAAGGTTGGGTTATTAGCCCTTCAGTCGCCAGCTGACTATGTTTTCATCTTCAGTATAGTCTGGAATTTTATTCACGTTTGTAGCCAAGTCATTATTTCTTCTTCTGTAACTTAGGCTACCGTAATTTACAATAGTTCAGTTTTCAATTGTTTGATAATAATATTAATCTACTGTTGAATACAAAGGAAATTGAGCTACAAGTACAATGTACTAACAATTATTCGCAAATTGTTCAAGAATCCAACGTAAATTCAATATATTAAACTATCATTTAATTTCCTTTTTCAAAACAAAAAAGTTATTTCTAAGATATAACAATAATTGATTTCATATTTACATTTTTTCCTTTCTATGACATTTTCTTCTTGTGTAAATAAAGTTTTATTCTATTCGATTCTATTCTATCAATTGATCTCATGGAATATTGAAGATCATAGCTCTGCTTGGATCTGTGATTATGACGTTATTGGGAGGGGGACGGATAATAGAACAATATGTATTAGTTAATAATCAGTGATAAGAAATGTGTATCTGTTATCGGTGGTAGAAGTCGGTAAAATCTTCTAAGTCTCGCTCCTCCTTGTAGTATGTCAAGTGCCTGCTTTTATACATCTTAACAATTACAAAAATACTAAATGAACCTTTACTACTTAATAATGCTATAATACTTTTAGTATTGTACTTATTGTCCTGTACAACTACTTTATCTATGAGCTAGTATATTGAGTGATCTTATAGTTGATTCAACTGCCTTCCCCAGTATCATTCTCAATGTTGTGGGTGAAATACTGTAGCAATAATAATTGATGATCGTGAACAATAGGAAATTTTGTGATAATTTCCCTTGTATTTGGAAACTATTAGTACAAGCCCTAGAACTACATAATAATCCATTCTTGTTTATCGTATTCCCATTGTTAATCACTCACTTGATTTTTTATTTTATAGCCTACATATTTTCATATTATTGTGAGTTCATCTCAACACTGTTTGCACAGCATTAATACTTCCTTCCCATTCAAATATTGCTGGCATTTGAACGTGTATCTCACAAGAATATTCAATTAGTAGTCTGATGTTTCTCGACATATATATTCATTTATCCATACAATAAATATATCATCAAAATGATAGGCAGTGAAAAAATAAGGTAACCTTGTGCTATTCCTCTCCCAAATTTAGAGAGGGTTACATATAGTCCGAAACAGGTTAAGGTTATAATACTGCTTCAGCTGATATAATATGTCGTCTGACTATCAAAAGCAATAGAATATCGTAATCCGTAATAAACATAATTATATTATATTTAAAATTCATCATATTTTGTATTATATTTTAAATCATCTCACTGATGGTTTGACAGTTGTGAAAAACTGGGAGGAGAAGTCTATAGTGAGAGAAGTCTATATGTAACTGAACAGCTGATGTTGTAGGCAGTTAACGGCCTTGAAAACCCGCTCTGTTAGACCAGCTGATCGATCTTCTCTTCTTCCCTCTCTTTCATTATTCTCTCTCTCTCCCTGCATCCATTCTCTTTCAAACCTTATAAATTCTCTCACCCTCTCCCACTGCTGTACATTCTTATACTACCTCCTCCTTACTCTTATTTTCCCCCATCAGCTGATCTGTGTTGTAGTTCTCTCTCGTATCTTCTTTCTCCCTCACCAATTTTCTCTCTCTCTCTCTCTTTGTCCCCTACCTTTGTAACCTGACGCCAACAATACCTTTGTACACAATCAGCTGAGATGTAAAGCGCATGTGCGTGCATCCGCCATGACAGTTGTTCCTCTCTTCTCTTCTTCTCTCTCGTTTCCTCTCCAATTCTCTTTGAATTTTCTATCTTTATCTCTCATCTCCTCCTCGCCAACCATGTAGACCCCATGGTTGACTTGTCAAGGTTGCTTTGGGACTTTCTTTGTTGTGGGGTTGGAAGTTTTCAAATTTTATGTTGAGATTTCTACATTGGGTCTTTCAGTTCTTTACTTTTCTATTCTGCTTTCATCTTCTTCAATAAAATAGTGATAATAATTGTTGGTTAAATATTCTATTATAGAATATTGTTATCAGCTGTTTAAAGACATTGAAATAGTGTTTATTTCATCGTTTCTTATCCCCTTTCCTACTAAGTTTTTTTCAATTCCATCCAAAGTACTCAATAAATCAAATCATACTTTTCAACCTTTCGATATTATGTGATTTTTCGATTATTTCCATCATTTGTCGGAATTGTATAGGATAATAAGAGTGTATCATTCATTATCCACATACAACGATTTTTAATTAACGGAAATATTATCTAAGTTTATAGGCTAATATTATCCAAGATAATATAATATTATCTAAGATTCTATATTTTTTCAAGTTTTGTGTAATTGCTCCAATCACAAAATCTCCTGAAAATTTATATAGCACTATAACAACAAATATTAGTCTGAGGTTGGTTCGCCAAAAAATGTATTTGAATTGTAATAAAAATATTTCAATAACTGAGGACGAGGAAATCAAACATTACTTTAGAATCTACAAAGTATTTCCCAAGCAATGTCAATCATATTACAAACCTGCCACTGCTAATTAAAATAGCTTGCATTTTTGATTTCGTAATAATTCATATTAATGATCTCTAGAAGTATCTCTCATCATAAATGTCATCATCAAGTTTGATTAGTCTTTATCCTAATTATTGTGTATTGATGCAATTCTGGAGATCAATCAATACTTATTTATTCTTTATCCTAATTGCGTATTGATGCAATCGTGGTGATTAATTATTATTGTTGTTACCAATCGAAATCTTGTGGCTCAATATATTCCATAGATTGACACCTCTACCCTGGAATTAAAGGGATTGCAACTCAATATATTTCTAGATTATTACATCCTGTTTTATTGACAATTAATTGCAGTTATTGTTGGTGGTTATACATGTATATGATATCCTGCTATACATTTTCGCCTACTTGAACCGAGAACAGCTGTTTGACTTGATAATTATTTGCGTTATCTATTGACGAATGCCGGAAGAGGTGTATGCAACTAGTACAGCTTTGACCTTCATCTGCCACAAGTCTGCATACAAGGTCAAATATCAAGGCGAGATTTATCTTGAGTGTGTGTGTGAGAAGGAGAGTTTTGACGAGAGAAAATTCAATGGAAACCGTGGAAAATCCAATCTTCAACGGCAGGTATTCGATTAAATTTCAAATGAATCTTTTCTTGTTTCATTTGAAGAAACAAGTAAACTAATTTATGTTCACGTTTTTAATACTTTAGATATGACATAGGCCCGGTTGCACAAAATCCTGTTAAATTTTAACCGTGATTGGTTCTCGTAGAATTAATCACAGTTAAAATTTAAACGGCTTTTGTGCAACCGGCACATAGCAGTCTAAGTTTAATGAATAATAATTATTATAGTGTTGAAGATGGACATTGCGAATGAAAGCGCTCCACAATGCGATGGGAGTAGAAGCTAACAGCTATTATCCAGATTGTAATTCTATAATTATGTTGAGTATTAAAAAATTGATCATTAACTAGCAGTTCGTAATGGAATATGGAATTGGAGATTATTTTATATTGCCAGTTCTTCAATATTAACTGAAGTTCCAGAAATCGGTTAAACCTTTCAATAATAGTTACGTCTATGTTTTCAGTAAAGATAGCCTATTCTAATTTATCAAAAATTAAATAAAATTAACTTAGTGACCGGTATATATTTACGTAAGTGCCATAGTGTTCTAGTAATTTTCCTGCACACCATACATGAATTATTCCAATGCTGAGATGATAAATATTAATAAACTAGCCGTCAGGCTCGCTTCGCTCGCCATATCCGTCTAGACCCCCGACAGGATCGTCCAAGAATGAGATCAGGAGGTTCGC